>NC_061098.1:2254530-2337030 GCF_015104395.2 Macrobrachium nipponense | reverse complement strand
TCTCTCTCTCTCTCTCTCTCTCTCTCTCTCTCTCTCTCTTCTCTCTCTCGTCTCTCTCTCTCTACTACAAAGATGTATGTTTTTTTGTATGATGAAAATAAATGATTTACTGTTTTTCAAATATTAATATTAACTTTATACAGCAATAATATCAATTCATTAAAGAAAAATACCATAGTGAATTAGTAAGATTTTAGCTTATATTTAAAAAAATTATGGAAGAATAAAGGAAATCCCAGTCTTCTTCCAGTAACCTTTCCTCGAGATCCAGGTACTAAAACGTCAGATATATCAAGTTCTGTGACAGCCAGAGGGGGATGAGCTGCAGTGTTGCAATCACGTGTTCCTGGGATTCCCCCCCCCTCTCTCTCTCTCTCTCTCTCTCTTCTCTCTCTCTCTCTCTCTCTCTCTCTCTCTCTCATTTACTGAGACTCAAGATTTTTTATGTACTTGTACTATTTGTTTTTAATACTTTCAAATAATAACTGTAATTACAAAATTCATATGTGATAGTATTTTAAAGAAATACAATACGTTACTAATCTATCCATTGTCACTTTTAATTAAGGTTAACTCTCTCTCTCTCTCTCTCTCTCTCTCTCTCTCTCTCTCTCTCTCTCTCTCTCTCTTTTGCCACACAATATAATAAAGTGTCATAGTGGTAACTCCCTCCCTCTCTTTCGCTGGAAGCGTATAAGTATTTTTGAGAGAACAGAGAGAGATAAACACTCTCTCTCTCTCTCTCTCTCTTTTTTTACAGAGATGAAAGAATTTTTATGGTACTAGTATGTAAAATGTTTATTGATATTTCAGTTATTTAATAATAATAATATAATAATAATAATAAAACTTTTAATTACAAAATTCATAATGGTCGTATTTTAAAGAGATGAAAATGACCTTTCCATTTCACTTGTAAGGATAATTCCTCTTTCTTACTGAGATGAGAGAATTTTAATGGTAGATGCACGTGTTTATTATATTTTCAAATAATAATAATAATAATAATAATTATAGAAGTAGTAATAATACGATAACTAATTTCAAAAGAAAATTCTTCCCTTCCTCTTTTTCTGTATCAATTTCCCTACCTCATAACTCCAGTGACATACAATGGTCAACGAATTTAATGCTTTTATGTAATCTCTCTCTCTCTCTCTCTCTCTCTCTTGTATTTTAATGAAAATATACAGTAATTTGTGAATACACAGTGTTGCACATGAAAAAAGTAAATTAGTGATAATTTTAGAGATAGGCCCTAAGAAAAATTTCAAATTAGTGAAATTTTCCCTGTGGACATGTTTTCAAGAACGTCACTCCGGCTTACGACGATTTTCGGGTTACGTCACGTCTTAAGAACGGAACCCCCGTCGTAACCCGGGGACTGCCTGTACTGGTAATAACAGTAGTGATATTGGTGAGAAAAAAAATGCATTGAGAGTTATAACAGTTAGTGCACAGATTATAAAACTTAAATTTCATCTAGAGACCTTGGGTGGTTACAGTAGTCAGGTCCAGAGAGTTAAATACGAAAATTGAATGTAAAAAAAAAAAACTTTAACTTGATAGTATTCACAGTAATAATGAAAAAGTAAAATATCATCAATAACTAAATAGTTATGACAGAATCTGCAGATGACATCTTGCCAATACAGAGATTAAGTCCTTTAGGGGACAAAGGCCTCACTTTCCCATCTTTCCCACAATTTAGATTCTCACTCGGGTTACCAGACTGGACATTGTTCGCCTTACAATGATTTTTAAATTGTCCAGGTTGTTTTCTATGAGCATCTGTGTGGTGGGGTGGTAGCGGCGAGTGTTTGTGAGGCGTCTCAAAATGTCATTGTGCACAACAGTGATATGTCTCATGCTCTCTCAGGTATAGTTCATCCAGAGGGAGCATCCATAGATACTGTAGCAGAACGAGCGGAAGAGCAGCAGTTTCACGTCTCGGTGACAGAAGGCAAACCTCCTTGCAATCATGTTGTCAGTTGCACATAGCTTACAACGCCTCTGTTCAATGTCTGCTGTATCTTTTAGGTCGTCAGTGATAATGTGACCCAAATATACGGAAATTCGTGCACAAATTCTAGCCGATGGTTTCCGAGGAAGATTTGTGGTTCTGCAATATGCTTAAGCGATCTTGGGAGCAGCGACATGCACTGGGTCTTGGTTTTGTTGTAAATTATATCAAAATCCTCTGAATATTGGCGGCAAGTGTCGAGTTGTTGGAGACCTTGCACTGATGGGGAAATCAGAACCATATCATCAGCATAACAGAGGTTGTTTATAGTTGTTTCATTGAAAGTGCATCCGATTGGGAGTGAGTTCAATTTGACATTCAAGGCATCTGTGTACATATTAAACAAGTATGGAGAGAGAATGCCCCATTACCGAAGCCCGTTTAGGGAGCCAAAGGTGTACGATAATACTTTACCCCATTTGACACAGAATTGCTGTGTGGAGAACCAGCAATGTAAAATGCCAATTAGATATAGGGGTGTCCTCTTTCATGCAGCTTCAGGAAGAGCTTCAGGTAGTTTACTCTGTCAAATGCTTTTCTCACATCCACAAAGCAAAGGAAAACAGGAGTGGCTGATGATAGGTAGTAGTTCAGCAATTCTTTCAGTATGTAGATTCAGGTGTCGGTTGAGTGGTTTGCTGTAAACCCAAACTGGTTGTCAGTGGTGTGTAGAAAGGGGAGAAGTCTCACTAGAAGAACCGACTCAAGTATCTTCGATGCGATCGTTGTGATTGCAAATGGCCGGTAGTTGCCAGGGTCAGCTGCATCCTTTAGCTTGTTTTTGATCAATGGTATCAAGTGAACTAAAAGTAGGGAGTCTGGAAGAAACTGGTGAATTATGCACGCATTGAATAGGGCAGCTAGCAAAATGTAAATTATCGTATGGCAGAATTTGAAAGCCTCCGCGGAAAGACCATCACAGCCGGGTGATTTATTATTAGGTAGGTTTTTTTTGGCAGAAATCCGCGAATGTGAGTCCGCGAATCCAGAGAATGCGAATACAGGGGTTCCACTGTATATATATATATTATATATATATATATATATATATATATATATATATATATATATATGATATGTATATGTATATGTATATGTATATATATAA
The DNA here is from genome assembly GCF_015104395.2 of Macrobrachium nipponense. Classification (NCBI taxonomy): domain Eukaryota; kingdom Metazoa; phylum Arthropoda; class Malacostraca; order Decapoda; family Palaemonidae; genus Macrobrachium; species Macrobrachium nipponense. Next base: position 2,333,899 of record NC_061098.1, on the reverse strand, counting down.
TATATATATATATATATATATATATATATATATATATATATATATATATTTATATATTTTATATATATACGTATATATATATATATATATATATATATATATATATATATATATATATATATATATATATATATATATATATATATATATATATATATATATATATATATATACATACATACTATATATATATATTCAACTCCCTCTTCTCACTGTCTCAAGTGATAAAAGGCTGAAAGTGCCCCAGTGCTTGTCTCTATATCCATTTTTCTTAAATCAAATAAAATCTTCCCACCTGACTTCAAATTTGGCCTCTCCCCAATTATTCATTTAACTGTAGAAATTTGAAGAAATGTCACTGTAGCTGATTTTTCATCTCTGATTTAAACTTAAGGCTACATTTTCATGTTCTATCATCCAACAGGTTTGCTACCAGCACAAGAGACTTCCTTCTTGAGCACTCATTTGATGGATTGGATCTGGACTGGGAGTTTCCGTCGTGGCCAGCAGTAAAGAGAGAGAAATGTGAAAAACATCTTTTTAGCGACTTGTTCGTCATCTCCATGACAGTCTGAAGGTTTTTGATGTATTCCACGATGTGCTTCTTATTAGTGTAATTAACTTTGTCATGCATTTATAGTTGCAGTATTTCTATCCAGAAATTCTTTAGGATTTTTTAGTCTTGTAATTACTATGAGTAGTTAGTGAATTATAAATTGTTAATAGTTAGTATCCCTCCACCAGTATGCCTGCCAAATCAAATCAAGATTTGATTTGGTTGGATTACAGAACTTGCAAAGTTTTCTATTGGCACCTCTTATTCTTAAAAATTCTTTTTATTGTCACTTATAGTGAATGTTGGAGTTTGTATTTGTTAAAGGATTATAGGTCTCAGCAGCTTATGTCAAGACATAAAATTTATAAAATTATGAAAATATAGCAATTTAATGTTGCGTCTTGTATAGAAATAATTTACATAATGTATTATGGTAACTATATAAAACTGGTTGTAGCTAATGTGGTTGTAACCTTTGATTGCAGCTAGAACCTCCCCTTCTTTTGACCATAGCTGTAGCTGGACCAAAATCCATTATTGATCGAGCATATGACGTTCATCAGTTGGTGAAGTAAGATTTCTAATGTGACATATTAGCTTTATATAGTCTCTGTGTCTCTATAATTGCCTGTGTTATTATCTTTTCTGTTTTTTCATGCTTTTACTAAGGGTTTTAATTGATTTTGGAACTTTTTAGTTTAAAGTTTAACAAGGTGTCAGTCAAATTTTTAGGCTCACAAGACTCGACCAAAAGGAAATTTTCTTACCTGGTTGGTTACAAGCATGATAATTTTGAAGGTATGGGGAAGTCAGATAGAAAAATGTCTAAAGTAGTTAATGCAAGGTAAAACTTAGAAAACAGTAGCTTAGGACTTTTACTATTGGAAATTGACTCTTAAAGAAACAAAGTATGGGTTATTATCAACACTTGGTTGTTGTACCCCACAGTGCATTAAACTGTGTACAAGGAAAAGAAGATTGTCTGTACCGAATATGCAGTAGTAATTTTTTTCCCATCTTTGAATTTTTTCATGTAAGGCTTGATTACATTAGAATTTAAATGTAGAAATTCAGTTAGGTAATGTGTACTGTTAATCTACGGGCAAAATATAAATAGCTATATATATTTTACGTAAAGGCTTGAGCATTTATTTTTTGTGTATGTAACATGAGAGAATGCATAACTCAAAGTTGCAAAGTTCTCTTTTTAGATGCATAGTAATGAAAAATCTGTTTTGCACTTGACTGCAACCATTGATCATTATTTAAATTAATTGATTTTAGCCTTAATGTAACTCAGTTTTATTTTTATCTAATGAATCTCTTATAATATATTTGTTCCGACACGGCATACAAACCTTCGGTCCTTTTACAATAGGAAGATACTAGCGGCAGCTGGGATAGGTCGTAAGCTTTCGAACAAGGGGTTCGGTAGTTAACTGCTTGTCCGACAGGCGCGCGCGCGCGACTGGGAGGTAAACAAATCACTTTTGCTTTCGGCCTCACAGTGGATGGACGTGTGTGTTCGCTCTCTGCCCGCTGCTCGTCGTTTGCTTTCTAGTTTGTTTGTAATTGTGTATGAAAGAGCTTGTAAGTACAGTTATTCTCTCTTATCATATTAATTACGCTGCAATTTAATAATGATGGAATCTCCACGCCTCGCTACCCCAAGGAGACTTTGCCCGGGTACCGAAGGGCGCAAATGCGGGAAGTTCAGATCATTCCCCGAGATTGACCCTCATGTGTTGTGTGCTCGGTGCCGGGGGCGCGAATGCACCCGGGCCGAGCCCTGTGATGTTTGTAATGACTGGTCGGAGGCGCAGTGGACATTGTATGAGGGCAGGAAGAAGCGAAGGCCTCCAAAGGAGTCGTCGGAAAGCTCTCCCGCGACTCCTTTGGTGACGGACACTTCGTCTTCTTTCCTGCCGCCCTGCTCAACTTCCACGTCTCGCGCCTTCCCCTTCGGGGGCGGTGCTACCTTGGTCCTTCTCCTCTCCCGATGTGTCGAGTGTGGAGGAGGGCGCTAGATACCCCGACGTAGAGTTGTACTCTGGGTCCTCTATCCGCTCGTCTTCGCGCGAGCGGGTAGAGGATCCTCCTAATCACCCGACTTTTGCCTCCTCAGGTGCGTTGCCGTGAAGGATGACCTCGGACAGGTGTGGGCATCGTTGGGACTGCAGGGCGTGCCGAGTGTCCAGGGGCTGCTCTATCATCTCGCTGGCTCCGTGGCGGTTACGCATGCTACGGTTACAACCACCACCACGACCCTGACAACACCTGGCTACGCGTCACCTCCTCACCTGGTGTACACCCAGCACGCGGTCTCTGTGACACACAACATCGTGCAGGGGCCAGTCGCCGTAACTCGGGGGGGAGTGTGATGCCGCCACCTGGTTTGCCGTGCTGCCGCGACCAGGACTTCATGTGCCCGAAGAGCTCGCCCCACCCTGGACCTCCCACCGGTAAAAAAAATACCGATGAACGTCTGTGCCGTTGGTTCGACCAGCTGTATCTGCCGTACCTGCCGTGACCACCGCTGCTGTTCCTGTTCCTGATCCTGCCGTGTCCGCTGCCGTTCCTGTGATGCTCGCACCTGCTGATGTGTTGTTCCCGTTCCTGGCGCCGCTGCTCCCGATGCTGGTCTGTTCGGACAGGTACGTCCGGGCCCTGTTGCTTCGGCAACAGCAGCCCCGGCTCCGTCCTGGATGACAGACCTGACGTCGGTCCTGAGGAGGTTGACGAAGAAGAAGAAGAAGAGGAGGAAGGTGTCGTCGTCGTCTTCATCGTCTTCTTCGTCGTCGTCGTCTGCCGCCTCTTCCCCTTCTTCTTCTAGGGCTCCCCCGCCTAAGAAGAAGAAGGTCGCCTCCCCCCCCCCTAAGAAGTCTCCTTCGGGAGCTTCTAAGGGCCCGTCTCGCTCTGGTGAGACGGGGGTTCTTCCGCTGGTCGCCCTGCTCCTTCGGGAGCAGGACCCGTCTCTTCTCCCGCAAGGAAGAAGACTACGGGGACCAGAGGGGTGCCGGCTAACACCGGCACTTCCTCACCTGCTGTCAGTGGTTCGGCCACAGCAGCAGGATCCGGCTCGGCCGCTCGTTCGCGAGAGGTACCGAGTGTACGGTCGCCTACCAGCGACCGTGCAGCCAGGAACCAGACCTCTGAGTCCGCTCAGCGTCAGGTCCACGGCACGGAGCGGAAGACTGGTGACAGCCGCTCACGCGACTCTCACCAGACCAGCTCTCGCTCTCGCGGCGAGCAGCTGGCTACCCGGGCGGACGTGACGGTCCATGACCGGCCACGGCGGAGGCTGGGAAGAGGTCCCCCGGCCCGTTCGCCGGCACCAGCCATGGCTGGTACCAGCGAACTGACGCACCGTGAGGACACGCACCGGTCTCACCGTGACAGTGGAGCTCGCCGGTCGCCTGACCGTCGCTCTTACAGGGAGCGATCGGTACGGTAACACAACCGCACCAGCTCCTCTGACACACGAGACCGGGGGGCCGCTGTTCCTCGGTCCAGCCGTTCTCCACAGCGAGACGGCTCGACTAGGTCTGCAGCTCGATCGACCACCTGCAGGGTTGTTGGACGATCGCCGGTGCAGTCCTCCAAGCCCGCTGGTTCTGCCCAGTGAGCGAGGAGAGAGCGTCAGGTCTGCTCTCCCTATACCTTCAACCTCCTCGGGTTACACCGGGAGGGCGAGGTAGTGAGGAGTGAATCGTGAAGGGTGCGCCCTTCAGGATCCCCGCCACGTCGTCGTACGTACCAGGCTCGGTTCTCGGACCAGCCAGGTCTTACGCACAGGTGGTTGGAGGAGACCGAGAGGGGGCTGTCGCTGCTCCTCTCCTTGAGGGAGGAGGGTCCTCGGGAGTGCTCCTGTTTGAGGGACTGGAACGGTCCGACTCCACAGGATGCAGTCACTCCTGAGATCCAGAGGAACTTTTGCCGAGTTATTGCGCTGATTCGTCAGCACAACGACCTCGGGGAAGGATCGCCGCTCCCACCATCCGAGCCCACGTCCCGGCTCGAGTCGTTCTGGGGCCCGAAGAGGGAACCCAGACCGACGGTGGGTTTGCCGCGGTCAGAGCTGGCTGACTCAGTGCTGGACCAAGTTGAATCGCTTGTCTCTGGACAGGACGGTTCACTGAAGTCTGGCAGGTCTAGCAAGCTACTTCCACCTCCTCTGCTACGACATCGGCGGTTTTACGTGCCATCTGAAGATCCGATGCCGCCCAAACAGGTGAACCCGGAGTTAGCGAGGCTGACTCCGGGTGTGTCTCTGCAACAGCTCCTGTCCGAGAACCTGTGGTTCTCGCAGCAAGAGGCACTAGGCCTGGAATCTACCGCCATGGCAGCTTTCCAGGCCGTTCTCCTGGCTAGATCTGTGGTCCCTCACAGTATCTAGGTCGCAGCCAACTCTGGGGAAGGGGGGGGGTTTCTCCCGAAGATGACTCGGCCTTCAGGAGACTTTGCCAGTCTGGGGGAAGAGCCATCTCTTTCCTTGCCCACCAGACGGTGAACCTGTGGGCCAACCTGGTTCTCCGACGAAGGGACGCTGTCCTTACTCGGGTGTCCAGGGCGGCCGGGCGTGAAGCGGCATTGGGACTTCGAAACGGACGGGGGTTTACGGAGTTCCACGTCTCTCTTCCCAGGAGAGAGGTGGACGCTGCGGTGGACAGACGGCGCACTGAGGACAGTGACCGTCTGGTTTACCAGGCAGTCTCGAAGGCTTCTGGGCAGCCTCGGACTGCGGCCAAGTCTAAGAGCTCGGCTAGCGCTTCCTCGGCTGCTAAGACGGTTGCTGCGTCGAAGCCCCCCGAGGAATGACTCTGTCTTCTTCTGACTTCTGGCAAGGGGGCCGTAACCAGCCTCCTCCCAGCCCTCCTCATCCCGTGGAGGCTCTGGGAAGAAGTCGAAGAAAGGGGGGAAACGCTAGGGATGGCGTTCCCCCTCACCTGCTGCCGGAAGTGGGGGGGTGCCTGGCCAGCCATTGGGCAACTTGGCAGCGCTACGGCGCCGAGACCTGGATTTGTAGATGTCCTTCGGGAGGGATATCTATTACCCTTCGAATCTCGGCCACCCCTCACCTCCAACCCGGTCCAACAGCAGTCGTACGTCCCCGGGTCACCGAAGGACGTAGCACTCAGACAGGAGATCAAGACCATGCTGAGCAAGAGAGCTGTAGAGATCGTCACGGATCAGTCACCGGGCTTTTTACAGTCGACTCTCCTTGGTGAGAAAAAAGTTTTTTTTTTCTACGGGAGGCTCGGCGCCCGGTGATAGATCTCTCTCCCCTGAACCGGTTTGGTTCGCCAGGGGGGACCCGGTTCACGATGGAGACGGCACGCTCAGTGCTCGACTCCATCAGGGAGAACGTTTCATGCTTTCAGTGGACTTGAAGGATGCGTATTTCCAATACCCATTCATCAGTCCTCCAGAAAGTACCTCCGCTTCATCCTCGACGGGACGGTGTATCCAGTTCAGGGCACTGTGCTTCGGTCTCTCAACCGCCCCACAGGTGTTCACGAGGGGCGAGTGTTCACTCTGGTGTCTGCTTGGGCCCATTCGCACGGGATACGTCTGATGAGGTATCTCGACGATTGGTTAGTCCTGGCGAGCTCCCGCTCGCAGTTGCTACAGGACAGGGATCGACTGCTCGAGTTCTGTCGCGATCTGGGGATCGTTGTGAACTTCGAGAAGTCCGATCTCGAGCCCAAGCAGAGGATGAAGTACCTGGGTATGCTGATCGACACGGTAGTAGGGGCGAGTCTTCCCCGCAGACTCGCGGATCAGCAGATTCAGGGAGGCAGCCAACCAGTTTCCTGTCCTCGGCAGGAACAGGTAGCTCAGCGATGGCAAGTCGTGATCGGACACCTGTTCCGTCTCGAGAAGTTAGTCCCTCACGGGCGTCTTCACCTGCGGTCTCTTCAGTGGAGATTAAAAAAGGGGGAACTAAAGGAGTTGGTCACAGGCGACGATATCCCCCAAGCTTTTCAGTGTCACTGACACAAGGAGGTGAGGGCAGGACCTAGCCTGGTGGCTCGACGACAGGAACCTCTTAAAGAGGAGTGCCACTGCGCACTCCCCCCCCGGACATGCAGCTGTTCTCAGACGCATCGATCCGAGGGATGGGGCGCACACCTGGAGAGATTGCTGACTTCAGGAGTGTGGGACGAGAACGACAAGCACCTTCACATCAATGTTCTGGAACTCAAGGCAGCGTTCCTCGCTCTCCAAGAGTTCAGGACCGCTTGATGGGACACTCAGTGGTGTTGATTGTGCGACAACACCACGGTGGTGGCTTACGTCAACAAACAGGGGGCCTAGTGTCTCTCCCGTTGTACCAGTTGACTCGGCAGGCATGCGACGTTGGGCTCAGGCACACTCAATAGAGCTGTCGGCACACCCCGCTACATTTCCAAGGGAAGAGGAATGTAGTTAGCAGACACGCTCAGCCGTCGGGATCAGGTGTGATAGGGCACGAATGGTCTCCTACACCAGGACGTGGCGGAAAGGCTCTTCGACCTGTGGGGGCGACCAGTCGTGGATCTGTTCGCCACCCGGCACAACAGGAAGCTCCAGGTGTTCTTCTCGGCCGTGCCGGACCCATGGGCAGCTGCAGAGGAGCTCTTCAACACCCGTGGAGACAACCTCTTCGCCTATGCCTTTCCCCCGTTCAGCCTGATCGCAGGTGGATCAGTCGAGCTGCTGGTTTTTCACCCGAATCTCAGGATGATCCTGGTGGCTCCCAAATGGCCACGGCCATTTGGTATCCGGACCTGCTGGCTCTTCTCGCAGGAGAACCGAGAGAGATTCCCCCTTGGGCACAACCTTACTGGCCCCGCCCTAGCCACAACGTCCGAGCGGTACCACCGAGCAGTGTCCCAGTCCCTACGTCTTCAACTGGCTGGCTGTTATCCACCATCTCTTGCGAACGAGATGCTTTTTTTTGTTTCTCGTAGCGCAGCAACAGAGGATGGCTGGAAACGTCCGTCAGTCCTCTGCAGCTGTGTACCAGGGGAAGTGGGCCGTCTTCTGTGGTTGGTGTCGTAGACGGGTCTATCTCCTCTCAGAGCCACTCTTTCAGCAGGTAGCGGATTTCCTCGTTTTTCTTCGCCGAGAGAAGCTCCTCCTCAGTCCCCCCGCCACAGTTAAAGGATACAGAGCCGCCTTGGCGCTCGTCCTGAAACTGAGGGGGTTGGACATCTCGAACTCGTTCGAGATCTCCTTGCTGATGAGGAGCTTCGAGAGGTCTTGCCCACCCAGGGAACTCAGGCCCCCTGCGTGGGACGTGACGCTCGTCCTTAGGAGTCTGACCTCGGGAAACACCCCGTTCGAGCCACTCCGAGAGGGGTCGTCAGACAGGGATCTGACCCTCAAGACCCTCTTCTTGCTGGCCCTGGCATCGGCGAAGAGAGTAGGGGAACTTCATGTCTTTCCTATGGATGTACGACACTCCAGGGGATGGGGATCCGTGACGCTCGATTTCGTCCCGAACTTCGTTGCGAAGACTCAGAAACCGTCAGTCCCTGATGACAGGTTCGAGTCATTCACGATTCCCTCCCTATTGGACTTCACCGATAATGATGCGGATGAGATGCTGCTTTGTCCTGTGAGGGCGCTACGGCGCTATCTGAAGAGAACTCGACACCTCAGGCCTGAGTGTCGACGCCTCTTCGTTAGCACCGGGGTCACCAAGAAAGAAGTATCCAAGAACACTCTTTCATTCTGGCTGCGTGAGGTCATCAGGAGGGCGTATGAGGCTGATGGTAGTGACGACATCCGTACGTCCCGTCCGAGAGCTCACGAAGTCAGAAGTATTGGCCCCTCGTTGGTGCGTTTCGCAAGAACTTCTCCGTGGCGCAGGTCCTGAGGCAGGGGTCTGGTCTAACCAGACTACCTTTACGACGGTCCTTCTACCTTCGGGATATTGCCCACAGGTCCTTGGATAACGTTTTCCTTGGGACCCGTGGTGGCTGCTCTAACAAGTTGTGTAGCTAACCCAGACCCTCGCAGGCTGAAACAGCATCGAGTCCTGGTGGACTGTGTGGATGGATGTGTGAGTGAGTGAGTGACTGGCTCTCTCTTCCCCATCTTTTCCTTCCCCATCTACCTGTGGGCAGAGGGCCATGGTCGTCACTACGCTGGGATGAGGACGAGATGCAGGTGAGCTATATGACAGAGCCCCATCCTATCCCTTTCACTAGGGATAGGAGCAGAATATCCACCACTTCCTTCTGCCAAGGGGGGGAAGTGGATGCCTACAAGAGTCAAACCCCCATGACTTTATATTTGCTCCTGTACAGGAACAAGTTCTTGCATTGCTGGTACTAAGAGATGCGCATGCCCCTCTCTTAGTACTCGGTCCAGAGGTCTGACCATTGATCCTGCGGTGCACACCCCGATCAATCGGACAGAGGCTTGGATCCCTCCCTCGCTCTTACGACCAGGGAGGCTTCCAAGGTAGGGCGAACACCAGTCTGTTCACAAAAGACTCAGATTCCACCCACCAAGAAAGAGTCTTCCTATTGTAAAAGACCGAGGTTTGTCGGAACAAATGACAATTTGTCCAAAATTGCATTTTTCCTAACTATACAAACCTGAGGTCCTTTTACACATAGCCCCACCTCATGCCACCCCTTCACTCTGCAGTTTTTGCTTGGGCCAAAGCAAAAGTGATTTGTTTACCTCCCAGTCGCGCGCGCGCTGTCGGACAAGCAGTTAACTACCGAACCCCTTGTTCGAAAGCTTACGACCTATCCAGCTGCCGCTAGTATCTTCCTATTGTAAAAGGACCTCAGGTTTGTATAGTTAGGAAAAATGCAATTTTGGACAAATTGTCATTTTACATTACAGGTATGTTGACTTTGTTTCTCTCATGGGATATGACTATCACATATTTTGGCCGTACCTTCCCTTCACAGGGCACAATGCCCCTTTGATGAAACGAAGTGGAGAAAAGTTATATTTTGCTACTATGAACATACAGTGGTCGTCTTTATATTGGTTGGAGAAGGGCATGACTAAAGAAAAATTAGTCATTGGGATTCCAACTTTCGGGAGATCTTGGAGGTAAGAATTGGCTTAGTTTCTGTAAATGAAATATGAAAGATAAGTACATACTGAGAATATTGTATTTATATTCATGTTCTCCAAGGTAGTGTGGTGATTTGGAAATGTATGAAAAAAAATTTTCAATAGCAGACTTGGATTCATAATTATAGATGCAAAATTAACTACTTTCTAGGTGTCTTATTTTATGAATTATGGGCAAAATAAATACAAAACATTAATATTAAGAAAAGTTATTCCCTTTTTATGCCATGTTGCACTTTTAGTTCAACTTTTGTTGAGCATATAATGATCAAGGGATATTTTTTTTCCTTCATCTAAGATATCTTTGCTCTTTGATTGTATGTCATTGCATTCGAGACGTCACTGTAAATGATAACGCATGTTTTCATCATATGCCTCACCTGCAAAATTCCATAGAAAATTTAAGACTATAAGGCATATGTAAAGAAGGAACTGAAAGCACTTTGTGAATGGCTTAAATACAACTATTTTATTGTTACCTTCCATGCGTGTTTTCAGATTGATGAACTCTTCTTGGAGCAATGTTTGGTCACCAGCCATTGGTGAAGGCATGTGTAATGGAATATTATCATACCCTGAAGCAGTATCATTTTTGAAAGAAGGAGGAGAGCAGTATTTTGATGAGGAAAGTAGAGTTCCATATGCCAGTAGAAATAAAGATTGGATTTCATACGAAGACTGTCAGAGTATAAGTGAAAAGGTATGTTACTATTTCTTAGTTTGTTCATGAAACTTACCTGTCAGATATATATATAGCTGTATTTTCTGAAGTCCGACAGAAATTCAAAAACTTCCGGCACACACAGTGGTCGGCCAGGTGGTTAGTACCCATTCCCGCCGCTGGGAGGCGGGTATCAGGAACCAGTCCCATTTTCTATTCATAATTTTTCTGTCGCCGGTGCTGGAAACACCTGTTTTCAGTACCTCCGTCTTAGGATTTTGGAAACTTCATGGCCGCTAAATATCCTAATTGTCTTTTGATTTATTGACTTGGATTTGTGGCTAGGCATACGCTATCTTAAATTGTTTTGAATATGATTCATTTTTGTATATCTGAATCTAGTTAGGCTAGTTTCAGAGGGTGTTGTCTGCTAAGATAGGGTGTGGCTACCGAAAGCTTCGGTAGTTCCGCACTCGATATGCACGAGGGCTATGTGTCTTGCTTCTTTGTTGAGATTTGTCATGTAAGGAGTGTGAGACTTTGTCTAATTCCATAAGGAAGACGTATGATTCATATGTACGCAATTAATCAGTAAACAAAGTCAGGGTAGGCTAACCTACCTGTAGACTATTTTGCCTAACCCTGTAGTATGGCCTACGGGCTATAAATATGTCTCGTGAGGTAATGCCCTTTACGTTATAGATTCCATCTGTATCTTGGAATCTAAGGTGCTCGCTCTCCTATCATTGTGGTGAAAAGTGCTACTTCTGTAGTTGTTACTCCTAACCCTGTAATGTTGCCTTCGGGCCCTAAACAGTTTCTGTAGAGGGTATTGACCTTTCTCTGATACTCTATCGATTCGTAACTTAGAATCGAAAGTGCTGGCTTTGGAGAGCAAAAGTGAAGTGGCTAAGTGCAGTGACTAGTGCCCCTTGTGTAGTGGAGGGTGCGTCAGATCGGCCTTATTTCGCCTCTAGGCCGGGACCTCTGCTTGACTCCCAGGAACAGGGAGAGAGCATGTCGAAAGCCGAAGGAGGGTTACGAGGAACTCCCACCGATCTGACGTGCCTTCGGCAGACCTGAAGTTACTCCTAGGCTGCCAAAGTGCGTGCACGAATCCTGAAGGATTGCTTCTCGTCCTCCGAAGCGTCCTCCCTGCGCAGGGTTTGGAGCTTTCGGAAGGACTCGCGCCCTCTAAATAGAAGCTTTATAGAAGAGGACGTTTCACTCGTCCTCTCTCTCTCTCTCGTCATGCGTTGCAGTGAGAAGTAAGAAGGCGAACGTCGCCTGAACTCGTGTACGTCTTTCCACCGAGAAAAGGGAAAGCAAGTCATATTAGCAGACGCTTTTGAGCGCGGACGTCCTAGCTTTGTTGCTGTAGAATAAGAAGGCGTTCCCCTCCCCTCGCCCCGCGTATTCTCACACGATCAACCCTTCACCTGAGACTGCTTCGTGCAGTCGGTTTTCTCTCCGAGATGTCTAATGCTCTTCCCTGAAGGCAGTTTCGCTTGCATTGACGCCTGTCAGGAGCGTGACGCTTTTCTGCACGCTTTTTTTTTGACGCTCGGCTTGGACGGGACGTTCGGATGGTACGCCAGGCGCGCGCTGCCAGGGTTGCACGCCACAGCGCGCACCAGTAGACGCCGAGGCCGAGCGCACGCCAGTGGATACCGAGCGCGAGCGGCGCGCCGAGAGTGCTCGCTGCTCGCCAATGGACGCCGAGCGTGCTCGCTGCTAGTCAGTGGACGCCGAGCGCGCACGCCAGGTGTGTCGCCTGGCTGAACGTTTCTGTTGAAGTCTTCAAGCTGATTTGGGCCTAAAGATTTTTTACCTAACTTCGGTGATCCCTTCTACATCGCCTGCGAAGAATGTGAAGTAAGCAGTGCTTCGGAGGAAGCTTAAAGTGAAAAGGCAACTTCGTTTTCGAAACCCAGCATGACCACGGGTTTCGTGAATTATAGAGGTCTTTGTCAGTAATATTGCTTTTCGTAAAGTCCAGGATTGGATGGAGTTATTGGAAAGCTCAAGGAAAGATCTCTTTTGCTCTACCCGAGTCAAGACTTTGCGGTAAGGCAGCTATGGGTTATGTAAAGCTCGACGTCCTGCACGTCAGGACTCTTCCGGGGGGGGGGGGGGCAAGACGTTCAGTAGGATTCTTGCAAAGGCACTCATCAAAAGGAGGAAAGCGCAAGACAGGACTTCCTTTGCCATACTGCCAATAAATTTTGATACGGGAGAGGAAGCTGGTTGGAGAGTTTCTTCCTCTTCCCAGGATAATTTTGCAAGCTTTTTAGCCCATCTGAAAGGGCTTTTCAGATGATAGATTTTTGTTAGTTCCTAGTCGGGACTTACGCTGCCGAATTGAACATCGTCGTTCTACCTGTCGTAAGCCGTCTCTTAACAGGATTCTTGCCCCTTCCTCGTTTGAGACGGGAATCGAAAATAAAAATGCTCGACTTCCTGGATTACGTTTTGTCAATTCAGTGATTTCCCCCATTGACAAATATACTATCGTTTTGTCAAGTAAGTGGGTATCCCCTCATTGACAAATTATCTCTTTGTCCCGTAAATGGGTTAGTTATTCTCATTGACAAACTTCTCATTAACTTTATATTGCGTAAGCGGATAAGCTCTTATTGACAAGATTCGGAAGAGCTCTCATTCATCATTCGCAGACTCGTACAAGAAATAGACTTGTAGACTACGTCAATGAACGCTTATGTCCAATAACATAAGAATCTTGAGCTGTCCGCTTCAATTCTCTTGAGTTTTGTTTATGAAACTTGCCTGTCAAGATATGTATGTAGCTGTATTTCCGAATTCAGCTATAGTATATATGTCTGCCAGGTAAGTATGAAAAAACTTTATTGCAATATAATATCATATTTTGCCTTGCGTTATTTTACTACTGGTTGGCTCAAGTCATATACGCTTGCTGTAGTTACCTCTTCGGATGGCAACCGAGAGGTCTATTGTCTATTAATTTAAGGACATTTAATCGTTACTCCCTGCAGCCTTCCAGGAGTTTCTGATTTATCTTTTACCGTTGTATGGTAGTGTTATGACGACACAAACGCATCTATATATTTAGCGTTTTCTGTTTCGCTTAAATATACCAGCTTGAGAGTCTCTTTATGCTAAAAATTACGGACTATTTTTTCTTCGTAGAATAGGGTAGCTGGCAACCCAGGCATAAAGTTAAGAGACGACGATCGTAGCTGCTGCTGTCACTGTCCTCTCCGCCAGTCCAAACGAGGCAGTACCAGCTCGTTTCGCTGTCATGCGCTGTAGGTTACGTCTCTCTCTCCTGCGGGATTGACCTGACTAAAACCGTATCTCTGTGCTGGCAGTTAGTCTCTCTCTCTCCTGCGGGATTGACTGACTAACTGTATCTCTGCCCTACAATCACGGACTTTAGCCTAAGATTGAGGGGATTTCTTACCATGAATGAATAAACATTGCATTCGTTTTGCCTTACTATGTTCTCAGAGATATCTCTTACTCCTTTCGGTGCTCGTTACCGCACGGTATAGGACTACGAGTCTACTGCAACATTTCACTATTATATGCTCTCCTGCTTAGGCAAAGCGCAGCCTTTTTAGGGAAGTAAACATTACTGTTGCTGAGGCGGAATATGGATGAGCTTGCTGGGGACCATTTCCTTCCTAAAGAAGTTTGTTTCCCTGAATAGACTGCAATTCAGACTCTACAGTTTTTTCCTACCGGGAAACTGAAATTTTATTAAAGATCTAGAATGATTCTGAAAATCTCTCGGTGCGTTAAGTATCACTTGAGGTGATAGAAAGAAGGTGCCGGACATCTGGAGAGGGTTTCAGATGTCCTGGATCATAATCTGAAAGAAGTGGAAGCAATTCTGTCGTCCCTCCAGTCCTGGAAACGAGTTTTTGGAACCAGTGGTCCATATCAACTCTGATCTTCCACAGCTCTCTCATATCTTAGGAAGTATCTTCTCTCGGTCCCTGTTCGGGTTTACGAGAAAGAGCCTATTATAACAACAGACGTAGAATGTAACGATCCTCTAGAGGTTCGTTACAGGATTGCAAAAGTCCGTACGAATCGTCTCGATCGACGGCAGCAACTACTGACTTCCGAGTGGAATCTTTCTTTAGAAGTATGTTAGGAGTTTATGGGAGACTTTAGGACGTCCTTTCATACATCTCTTCGCTATGATATTGAACAGGGATGGATGTTTAGTCTCTTTTCCCCTTTTTCAAACGCTTAGGAAATGTAATAAGATGATTTATACCATCACAGGGAGCGACAATGACGCTAATCGCCCCATGTTGGCCTTCAAGATCCTAGATTCACAGAGGTCACGTCCTTCCAAGGACCTTTTCCGAGAGAGTCGGTCTACTTTAACACGAAAGGTACCTATAACCTCTCCGCTCTGAGTCTGACTACGTTCAGACTATCGAGATGTTGACAGCATAAGATTGCCGTCTTCCCTTTCCGTTTGAAGAATGGGATAAGCTGGCAGTCACAACTATTAAAGAATACGCAAATATGTTGTTGACGGCCTTTGGGCTCAGAGATTTGCTTCTGTCAAACAACAAAGCCCTTCACGATCTTTGAGTTCTGTGGAATCTCGAAACTCGCTCACCATCTACTTTTTGTCTCACCTGTTTTCTCGGAGTCAGACACTCGTGCGAGATCAGGAGACACATAGTAGCCCTGAGTTTCTTGTTGACGAAGTCGGTTGCGTTTACACACCCCCGATGATCGTTTAACATGAGACCAGGTTGGACTGTCAGGCATTCGTCCTTCGGGACTGAATCGCCTTTTTGCTCCTCGCTCCTTTCTCCTGGCACCAGAAGCTCGAAGTCAGGAGTGGCTCAGGAGTTGATTCGCTAACGACGTTGGATTGCGTTCATACCCCAAGGTTTGCTTAGCTTGAATCGCCCAGGCAGTCCAGACACTCATCCTTCAGCGAAGAATAGTGCCTTATGGTCTTCAGGGTACAGCCTTGCTGTCCTTGATGCGTCTGACTGGTCAACTGGTCGGTCACCTGACTTTAGTACAGACTGACTGACTGTGCATATCCAGATCGAAGCTTTCAATATGGAACTTAGACATAGTCTGAAGTTCTTGATGTCAAAGCATTCGAACATCTCCTACCTGTTAACTTCTTGCACGTGATCAGGAAGGCCCTTTTCTAACCACCCTAGATACGACAAAGAGGGTTAGTGAGGTTTTCAGCCATCGTCAGAAGTTTTGGCATTAGAGAACACAAGGCGGTGCGTTCTCTAAGCCTTCCGTTGTGGCCTAAGAATGGAAACCCGTCTTGTTCTTGGGCCAGGAGCTTGGAATCAAGGATGGCACAAGTTATTGGGCAGGAGCCAGAGAGAGTCCTGTGCCCTGTCAGGTCTCTCAAGTTTTATCTACATAAAACTCAAGAAAGTCGAAGTCGTACGGACAATCTGCAGTGTTCCGAAAAGACCAGACTTGCCCATATCGAAGAACACCCTGGCTTTATTGTTAAGGAGTTCTTTCAAAAAAGCTCCTTCATTGTGTTGGCACAAAGATTTGAAATCTTTTGATTTGAATGCTCACGAGGTGAGGGCGCGGCCTCGGAAGCATTTCAACAGAGCATGGCACTCAGCAACATCCTGAGTACCATGTTTTAGCGAAGCAACTCTGTGTTCAATTCACATTCCTGCGAGATGTGAAGATGGCATATGAGATCTGCTGCTCGCTAGGGCCATACGTGTCTGCAGACACAATCTTGGGGGCAAGTAGTACCCACTCATCCTATCCTGTAGAAAATGGTTAGGAAGAGCTCTTAATTTAGTAGTTGAGTCGCCGACAACGGTGACTTCTTAACTCTTAAGCCTTAGTTAACACACCTTAACTTTGGCTAGGTTGGTCAGGTGGTGATATATATTTTTATATATATATTTATTTTACTTCTTAGCCCTCATGGTATGGTCAATATGGTCTAGTCACGTCGTGGTCTCGCCCCTGTTGACAGATCATCTGGAGTGCACCAGCTATATAGGTCTCTACCTCGCTGGCAACTCTAGTAGCACAAGCAGACTTACGTGGCAATAACCACGAAGCCAGCAATGCTAACAGGTGGAACCAAGATGTAAATCATCTGCATGCATTTGTTTCCCAAAATCCTTCTATTCTGTCCCTTCCCACCTCCAACGGTGGGATTCAGCTATATATATATCTGACAGGTAAGTTTCATGAACAAAATGATATTGTTATGATACAATAAAGTTTGTTCATACTTACCTGGCAGATATATATAATTAAGTACCCACCCACCTCCCCTCAGGGGACAGTGGAAATAAAAATTATGAATAGAAAATGGGACTGGTTCCTGATACCCGCCTCCCAGCGGCGGGAATGGGTACTAACCACCTGGCCGACCACTGTGTGTGCCGGAAGTTTTTGAATTTCTGTCGGACTTCAGAAAATACAGCTATATATATATCTGCCAGGTAAGTATGAACAAACTTTATTGTATCATAACAATATCATTTTTACGTTTTAGTATTTAAGAGTCACTGCAGTGTTTACTTGATCTAATTGAAATACAAACCGTTGGTAGTATGGGTGTGAGTGGAATGGGAGAGTACCCCTCACTCACCTTATGTCAACGTTTACTTTTTTCTCAACTGCTATGAAAAGTAGACATCACGTTGCAATTTCTTTCTTCTTTTGTTGAATGCTGGAATATTTGCTTTGCACTTTTGTTATTTTTTCTGAAGTTTTTCCTTTGATGATGGAGACATGAAAGCCATTGCAAGGGGCATGAGTATCTTTGTGGGCTCTTCATGTCTCCCATAACAGTTGACCTTCACAGGTACTGTTCCTTTAGTAGGGAGAAGGCCTATATTCGTGCTTCGCCCTGGAGGGAGTGTGATAGTTTGGGTTCTTTTCAGTGAGAGACTTTTGATAGGAGTGAGGAAGGGCTGGGAACATTTATGTTTTGTCAGATGGAAATAACTGCTGGTGAGAGCACTGAATATTTCAAGTTCCTTCATCTCTCCCTCCTCTATTGGTTCCCCCCTGGTGAAGGAGGGTTAGTAACTGAGTGGTGAAAGAGTCCAGCCACAGCCTGTCCTCTGAGGACAGTGCTGCCATTGGGTCTGGTACTCCCAGCTAGGTGCAGAAAATAAGCGAAAAAGTTACTTTCACCTCATCTAGTAAACTGTCTCTAGTAATTGCTTTAGAGTCCAATATACTTGATTTTGCTGTTTGGACTATTAGAATAAGAATTTCATGAGGTCATATTAAGTTTTTTGTTTATATTTCAGGTGCACTGGATAAAGGACCAAGGATTTGCAGGAGTGATGACATGGAATCTTAATTGTGATGATTGGGCTGGTTTACATTCTGGAAAGAAATTTGAACTTCATCAAGTTATTAAAGATATACTTAATGGAGAATGATACATCCAGTACTCTTATATTATTTTATGATACGCAAGATGTGCTGTTTACTTTGGTGTCCTAATTTAATAGCAGTATTTTACAGAATCCAGTGCTTGGTAATTCGACTAAAGATTAGACGGTTGTTGCTGTTTGGAAAGCTTTTATTTTTATACAAATATGTTTTTTAATATTTGAATACTACTGTACCAGATATTACCAGATATATTGATATTTACCAGATATTTTGATTCAACTGTGATATAGTACATGTTTTGAGTTGGATAACTTGCATACTCTTTTATTTACCTTATTAGCTTTATTGAAAATGTTGCCGAGTCGATTTGAACGATTAGAGTGATTGTATTGGTGTTGTGCAGCAACTCTTTGCATCAAGATAGATCTTAAATTGTTGACTGGGTAATACCCTGTTTGTAAATATGATAAAAAAACTTATGGTGTGGGATGTCATATCAACTTTGAATGTATTTTGTCTTAAAACTATATGAAATGAGCCACTTGGAGCTGTTGTATGCAATTTACCTCGGGTTAACCACAAAATCGAATCATTAATTTGATGATTTGGCAGCACAATTAAGTACCATTTTTAAAGTAGGTAAAACAATGAACAAGCAAAACATGTCATCTCCAGTAGATGATCCTGTACTAATTTTTTCCTTTCATTGTGGCATCAGGAGGATACAGTTATCCTCTCAAGTGGGGAATATTAAATCATACTCTATCAACAGTATGAGAAATGAAAGTTATAATCATCACAATTATTCTATACATATTCAGAAAAATAAAAATTGCTTCATGTAAGTTCAAAACATATCCCAAATGTGCATTCGGCAATGATACTCTGAAGAGTGCAATGTTGAATTATTGAACAGTAATATATTTCTTTATTTTGATGCACAGATCAGTCAACTTATCCTGTGTTTCCGGACAAAGATGCAGGGCATGACATATTTCATGTCATTATTCATAAGTTTTAGAAGGAAACTTGTATGTGAAGAGTATTTTAACAATTTCCTGAAACTTTATAAACTGGAACTGGTGCCCACCTTTTCATGCCCCGCAGGGGAGTAGTGCCGTCAGTGCACCTCATTCGGTGCAATGTAGGCATTACTTAAGGTTCTTTGCAGCGTCCCTTCGGCCCCTGGCTGCGACTACTTTCATTCCTTTTACTCTACCTCTGTTCATATTTTCTTTCTTCCATCTTACTGTCCTCCCTCTCCTAACAATTGTTTCATAGTGCAACTGCTAGGTTTTCCTACTGTTACACCTTTCAAACCTTTTTCTGTCAATTTCTGTTTCAGTGCTGAATGGCCTTAGTTGCCCCAGTGCTTGGCATAATGCCAAAAATCTATATAAATCAAAAATCATTTCAAACCACCTTTTCATGTAGATTCCAAATATGTAAAATGGAGCAGAAGGAACTAATTCAATCACTTCACAAGTGTTATTTAATTCAAATCTACAGTATCAGATGCGTCAAAGGAATAACAAATAGAGGCGTTCATTCACGGAGGGAGGGAAGGAAATTACCTTTCCAGGTAAATAATAATAGTAATATTTCAAACGTGTTATAAGTAATCCTGACTGATAACAAAAGCATTTGATATTTATTCTATATCCTTTTTACTCGTCAGCCAGTCAAAACCGTTCATTTGAAAATCTACCAATCTCATTGGTTAAGATTTCGAAGTGTATGTTTGGGTTGAAGAAAAATAGTGAGTCCCAGGTTAACTATTTAAGGATGATTTGACCAGATGTCAATCAGACTATCATGAGAAGTGACGATGAAAAGACATACAGTGAAGTTGGAGCCTTTATTGTAACAGAGAGGTAAGAGAAACCCTCAAGAGTTAGTTTTTTATTCGAAAAATCATGCACAGTTATAAATACCAGTGATTGAATAATAATATTGAATGCCCTGATTATAAGGACGTCCTTGATATCAGAAATGAAGCATATAATATTACAATAATAATGTTGAGCATGATTTTTGTTCCGATACGTATACAAACCCTCAGTCCTTTAACAATAGGAAGGTACTTAGGGGCAGCTGAACTGGTCGTAAGCTTCGAACAAGGGGGTTGGGTAGTTAACTACTTGTCCGGCAGTTGGCGGTCAGCTTGACTGCGAGGAGAGGAGTCACTTTGCTTTCAGCCGCGTAGGTGGATGGACGTGTTGCTCGCCTCTCTGCCTGCTTCTCGTCGTATGCTTTGTTTGCTTCACTGCATGAAGGCTTTTTTCTTTCTCTTTTACTGTGTGTATTTGTGCAAAGATATATGTAAGTACGTGTGTGTTTTTGTATATCATACAGTGAATTTTGTGAGTATTGTGATTCAAAATGGAATCCCAAGAGCTGGAGAGACGCCCCTCGCCCCCCACCAGCCGCAGATTGTGCCTTGGTGTGGAGGGCCGTAAGTGTGGGGCCTTTTGATCATCTGTTGAGGTTGACCCTCATGAGTTTTGTACTCGGTGTAGAGGGCGGGAATGCTCTCACACCGAGACATGTGATGTATGTGTTTTTTGGTTGGAGGAGCAGTGGGAGCGCTATGGGGGGAGGAAGAAGCCGCGTAAGCTGGCCAAGGAGTCGTCGGAGGGTTCTCTGGCTACGCCCTTGGTTACGGACACGTCTTCTTTTCTCCCTCCATCTCAGCTCCCTGTATGGCTCCTTCCCCTTCGGGGGAGGTTTCTCGCTCCTCTTCCTCTCGATCAGTCGAGTGTGGAGGGTGGGGCGAGGTACCCCGACATCCAGTTGTACTCGGGGTCGTCCGTTCGCTCAGAGTGGGAACTGTCCACCCCCCGGGCAAGGGGAGAACCCCCCACTAACTCACCCGACTTTTCCTTCCTCAGATCTGCTTGCCACGGGGGACAATCTCGGACGGGCCTGGTACTCGCTGGGGCTCCGAGGGACACCGACGGTTCAGGGGCTGCTGAGTCACCTGGCGAGGGGGCCATGCCGGCAACCCACAGCCCGACCACCATGACGGTGTCCATGCCTGGCTACGCTGCTCCGCCGCACCTGGTGTACACCCAGCACGTACCCACGGTGACCCTGACAGCTGCTGTGCAGACGCTGCTGCCGGAGGAGATGATGCCCGCTGTGACGCCGCCACCTGATTTTGCCGCTCTTGCTTCAGCCCCTGATTTCTTGTGTCCCAAGAGCTCTCCCCTGGACCTGCCTCCTGTGCAGAGGATGCCGCTGGTTCCTGCCCCGCCTCCTGTTCCTGAGTATGCTGCCGCTCCAGTGCCGGTACCAGTTCCTGCCCGTGGTGTTGCTGCCCCCACCCCAGGTCCTTCCGGACAGGTGCAGTTGGGCCCTGTTGCTTCGGCAACTGCCCCAGCTCCGTCCTGGATGGAAGACCTGACGGTGGTCCTGAGGAAGCTGACAAAGAAGAAGAAGAGGAGGAAGGTGTCGTCGTCGTCTGCCGCCACTTCCCCTTCAACTTCTAAGGCCCCACAGCCGAAGAAGAAGAAGGTTGCCTCCTACCCCACTAAGAAGGCTCGTCCTGAGACTTCTAAGGGTCCATCCCACTCCGGTGGGACGGTTGGGACTTCCGCCGGTCCTCCTGTTCCTTCGGGAACAGGACCCTCTCTCCATCTGCAAGGAAGAAGAAGACGGGGACCGGAGGAGCGCCGGCTAACACCGGTACCTCCTCATCTGGCACCAGAGGTTCTGCCTCGGCGCCAGGTACCATCTCGGCCTTTTGTTCGCAAGAGGTACCAAGTGTACGGTCATCTGCGGGTGACCGTACAGCCAAGCCAAGACCCAGGCAACCGAGTCCGCTCGGCACCAGGATCCAGGCACGGAGCGGAAGACTGGCGTGGGTCGCTCAGGTGACTCCCAGCAGACCAGCGATCGCTCTCGCGGCGATACGCTGGTACCCAGGGCTAATGCGACGGTCCCAGACCGGTCACGGGCTGAGGCAAGGAAGCGGTCCCCTCGGTCGCCTGAACCAGCCTCGGCTGGTCCAAGCAGCGTGGCGTGCCGTGTGGACAGGCCTCGCTCCCACCGCGACAGCGGACTCTGCAGGTCCCCTGACCGCCACTCCTACTGGGACCGGGCGGAGAGGGGGACCAGCAGCAGCTCTTCTGACGCTCGGGACCGTTGCCGCTGTTCTCGGTCCAGTCGCTCGACCAGGCCTGCAGCCCGATCACCACCTCAGGTTGTTGATCACCTGCAGCCCCCTCAGCATACCGGTTCTGCCGGTGGGCGCGGGGGAGAGCGTCAGGTCTTCCTCTCCTATCCCTTCAACTTCCTTGGGCTTCACCGGGAAGAGCAAACCTGGCACGGTCCTAGGACCAACCAGGTCGTATGCGCAAGTGGCAGGAGGAGACCAGGTGGGGTCTGTTGTGGTTCCCCCTGTGGAAGGAGGAGGGTCTCCGCAGGATGCAGTCACTCCTGAGATCCAGAAATCGTTCGCGGAGGTTATTGCACTGATTTGCCAGCACAACGACCTCGGGGAAGGATCGCCACTCCCACCTTCCGAGCCCACATCGGGTTTGGAGTCGTTCTGGGGACCTAAAAAGGAACCCAGGACGATAGTGGGTCTGCCGTGATCAGCCTTGGCTGACAGTGTACTGAGCCAAGTGGACGCTCTCACCTCCGGACAGGAGGGTTCGCTTCAGTCCGGTAGGTCTTCCAAGCTCCTTCCCCCACCTCTACCGCGGCGTTTCTATGTGCCTTCAGAAGACCTTCTGCCGCCAAAACAGGTTAACCCGAAGCTAGCTATGCTAACTCCGGGGGTGTCTCTGCAGCAGCTCCTATCGGAGAACCTCTGGTTTTCGCAGCAAGAGGCACTTGCCTTGGAGTCTACCGCAATGACAGCATTCCAAGCAGTCTCATGGATCGACCTGTGGTCCCTCACAGTGTCGAAAGCTGCGGCCTCCTTGGGGAACATCACTCCTGAAAGGGACCCGGCTTTTGTGAGACTATGCCAGTCTGGAGGTAGGGCCATCTCCTACCTCGCCCACCAGATGGCTAACCTGTGGGCCAACCTGGTTCTCCGGCGTAGAGACACTGTTCTCACCCAAGTGACCAGGGTGGCCGGGCATGTGGCAGCCTTGGGTCTTTGCAACGGACCAGTGCGGAGTTCCTCCTCTCTCTTCCCCAGAGAGATGGTGGACGCTGCGGTGGAACAGCGGCGCACTGACGACAGTGACCGTCTTGTACACCAGGCAGTCTCGAAGGTGGCTGGGCAACCTCGGACGACTGCGGCTAAGCCTAAGAGTTTAGCTAGCGCTTCCTCTGTGGCTAAGACGATCGCCTCGTCGAAGCCAAGACTCTGCCTTCGACTTCTTCTGCAAGGAGTGACTGTAACCAGCCCTCCTCCCAGTCCTTCTCTCAAGGAGGATCTGGGAAGAAGTCGAAGAGAGGAGGGAAACGCTAGGGACAGCGTTCCCCCTCACCTGCTGCTGGAAGTTGGGGGGTGCCTGGCGAGCCATTGGGCAACATGGCAGCGCTACGGAGCGGAGACCTGGATAGTAAACGTCCTTCGGGAGGGATATTTACTACCCTTTGAGTTTCGGCCACCCCTCACTTCCAACCCGGTCCATCTGCAAACCTATGTTCCTGGCTTGACCAAGGACGTGACGTTTCGGCAGGAAGTAGAAGCCATGCTGAGCAAATGTGCTGTGGAGATCGTATGGGATCAGTCGCCGGGCTTCTACAGTCGACTTTTCCTGGTGGAGAAGTCCTTATAGGGCTGGCGCCCAGTGATAGATCTCTCTCCCTTGAACCGATTCGTTCGCCAGACTCGGTTCACGGTGGAAACAGCACGATCAGTGCTCGATTCCATCAGGAAGAACAACTTCATGCTTTCGGTGGATCTGAAGGACGCATATTTCCAGATACCCTTCAATCAATCCTCCAGAAAGTACCTCCACTTCATCCTCAACGGGACAGTGTACCAATTCAGGGCACTGTTTCGGTCTCTCAACCAACCCACAGGTGTTCTCACGAGTGTTCACGCTGGTGTCGGCTTTGGCCCACTCGGAGGTCGACTCCTTGAATTCTGCCGCAATCTGGGGATCGTTGAATTACGAGAAGTCAGACCTCGAGCCCAAGCAGAGGATGAAGTACCTGGGCATGCTGATCGACACAGTAGCAGGGCTAGTCTTCCCCGCAGATTTGCGGATCAGCAGGTTCGGGGAGGCAGCAAGACAGTTCCTGTCTCTACAGGAGCAACTAGCTCAGCAGTGGCAGGCCGTGGTCACCTGTCGTCTCTCGAGAAGCTAGTCCCTTACGGGTGTCTTCACCTGCAGTCTCTTCAGTGGAGACTGAAGGAGTGTTGGTCAAAGGCAAGAGACCCTCCTTTCTTCCCCGTGTCCCTCACGGAGGAGGTGAGGCAGGACCTAGCCTGGTGGCTGGATGACGAACCTCTTAAGAGGAGTGCCTCTTTGCACTTCCCCCCCGGAGATGTTGCTGTTCTCAGACGCATCGACCAAGGGATGGGGCGCACACCTGGAGGAGTTGCTGACTGCAGGTGTGTGGGACCATCGTGACAAGCACCTTCAGATCTACGTCCTGGAGCTCAAGGCAGCGTTCCTCGCTCTCCAAGAGTTCCAGGATCGTCTGGTGGGACACTCGGTGGTATTGATGAGCGACAACACCACGGTAGTGGCGTACGCCAACAAGCAGGGGTCCTAGTGTCCCTCCCGCTGCACCAGTTGACGTTGCAGGTGCACAAGTGGGCCGTGGCACACTCAGTAGAGGTGTCAGCTCGCTACATTCTAGGCAAGAGGAATGTGGTAGCCGACAAGCTCAGCCGTCGGGATCAGATGATAGGAACCGAGTCGTCCCTGCACCCAGACGTGGTGGAAAGGCTCTTCAACCTGTGGGGGTGTCCAGCCGTGGATCTGTTTGCCACACGGCACAACAGAAAACTCCAGGTTTTCTACTTGGTTGTGCCGGACCCATGGGCAGCTGCAGAGGACGCTCTTCAACACCCATGGGACAACCTCTTCGTCTACGCCTTTCCCCCGTTCTGTCTGATTCGCAAAGTGAAATCTTCGGATGATCCTGGTGACACCCAAGCGGCCCCAAGCCGTTTGGTACCTGGACTTGCTGGCTCTGCTTGCCGAAGCTCCAAGAGAGATTCCCCCCTGGCACAACCTCCTGTGCCAGCCACACGTAGAATGGTACCACTGGTCCGTCGAGGCCCTGTGTCTTAACGGCTGGCTGTTATCCACCATCTCTTGCGAGCGAGAGGCTTTTCTCACAGCGCAGCAACAGAGATGGCTGGATACCTCAGACAGTCCTCTGCAGCTGTCTATCAGGGGAAGTGGTCCGTCTTCTGTGGTTGGTGTCGTGGACGGGGTCTCTCTCCTCTCAGAGCCACTCTTCAGCAGGTAGCTGATTTCCTCGTCTTCCTTCGCCGAGAGAAGCTCCTCTCCGTCTCTGCAGTGAAAGGATACAGAGCCGCCCTGACCCTAGTCCTTAAACTGCGAGGTGTGGATATCTCCTTCTCCTTCAAGATCTCCTTCCTGATGAAAAGCTTCGAGAGGTCTTGCCCACCCAGGGAACTCTGGCCCCCTGCGTGGGATGTGACTCTCGTCCTTAGGAGTTTGACTCGCAGACCCTTCGAGCCACTCTGAGAGTCGTCAGACAGGGGTCTGACCCTCAAGACCCTCTTCCTGCTGGCCCTGGCATCGGTGAAGAGAGTAGAACTTCATGGTCTTTCCTTCGACGTCAAGCATTCCAGGGGATGGGGATCTGTGACGCTCGATTTCGTCCCGAACTTCGTAGCGAAGACTCAGAATCCTTCAGTCCCTGACGACCGGTTCGAGTCTTTCATGATCCCCTTCCTATTGGACTTCACCGATAATGATGTGGATGAGATGCTGCTTTCTCCTGTGAGGGCGCTACGGCGCTATCTGAACAGAACTCGGCACCTCAGGCCTGAGTGTCGACGCCTCTTCGTTAGCACTTGGGTGACCAAGAAAGAAGTATCCAAGAACACTCTTTCTTTCTGGCTGCGTGAGGTGATCAGGAGGGCGTAGGAAGCTGATGGTAGCAACGACATCCGTACCCTTCGTCCGAGAGCCCACGAAGTCAGAGGTATTGGTCCTTTCCTTGCATTCCGCAAGAACTTCTCCGTGGCGCAGGTCCTGAAGGCAGGGGTCTGGTCTAACCAGACCACCTTCACCTCCTTCTACCTTTGGGATATTGCCCACAGGTCCTTGGACACTTTTTCCTTGGGACCCGTTGTGGCTGCTCAACACGTTGTGTAGCTTACACAGTACCAGAGCGGACAGAACAGCATCGAATCCTGGTGTGACTGCATGAATGGATGAGTGAATAAGAGTGTGACTGGCTTCTCTTCCCCATCATTTTCTCCCCCTCTACCTGTGGGCAGAGGGACGCGGTCGTCACTTTGCTGGAGCAGGATGAGATCCAGGTAAGCTACTCGACCGAGCCCCATCCTATCCCTTTCATTAGGGATAAGAATGAATATCCACCACTTCCCCCAACAAGGGGGGGAAGTGGAAGTCAACAAGAGACAAACCCATGATTTTATATTGCCTCTTGCAATAGGAACAAGTTCTTGCTTGCTAAGTTTTAAGAGGTACGCTTGCCTCCCTCTTATTACTTGAGCCCAGAGGTCTGACCATTGATCCTGCGGTACATACCCCGGTCAATTGGGCAGAGGCTAGGATCCCTCCCTCTGCTTTTACGACCAGGGAGGGAATCCAAGGTTGGGCGAACACCAGTCTGTTCTTAAAACTCAGATTCCTCCCACCAAGAAGTGAGTCTTCCTATTGTAAAGGACCGATGGTTTGTATTACGTATCGGAACAAATGGCAATTTGTCCAATATTGCATTTTCCCTAACTATACAAACCTGAGGTCCTTTACACATAGTCCCACCTCATGCTACCCCTCACTCTGCGTTTTTCCTGGGCCTAAAGCAAAAGTGATTCTTCACCTCCCAGTCGCACGGCGCGCACACTGTCGGACAAGCAGTTAACTACCGAACTCCCTTGTTCGAAGCTTACGACCGTTCCAGCTGCCGCTAGTTACCTTCCTATTGTAAAGGACCTCAGGTTTGTATAGTTAGGAAAAATGCAATATTGGACACATTGCCATTTTTGATTGCTTAATACTTTCACCTTATTTCTTACCTTTTCACAGAGAGATATTCAACTTACAAATAAGATATTTGTCTAAGCTTTCAGTAAACAGTGTTAAATGCATTAATATCTAATTTGGTTTAATAGTAAATAGAATTTTAAATCAATTATGAACTTAATTTACTAAGAGAGATGAGGAACACTGTTCAAGTGTTCAAAATTTTTTTATTTTAACCTATAATTAATACAGTTTATGATATAATTGTGGATTTTGATTTTGTAATAAGTTAATTTATTGGATTAGAAATTTACATTCATGAAATTACCCCTCAAGCTTACGCTCTTCGTTTTTTGGTTACTAGACTCAAAATAAGTGACATGGTTTCACTTATAATAGCAAAACTTAAGTTAAATAATTTAAGGACTTATAGAATATACGAGATAATAGACATATTTAAAAGATTTTCTGTAGTTGTAATAAATGTAGGAAAATCTTGGTGTTTGAAGAAATCCGTACTTAGATTTTTTTTTTACTTATTCTTACATGAACAGCTGTTGTTGTTGTTTTTGATTAAGCTGACCTTGTGTCAGCATGGGCTCTTGCTCACAGAGCAGCCCGTAATGGGAACAGCTTGGGTTGTATTGAACTGACTTTATAGATGTATTGTGGTGCCTTCATTTGTTTTGAAACCACTGGAATTGAGCATCAAAATGGAAGATTGGATTCACAATTGGACATGAGTCAATCACTGAACACTGAAATCTGTAAGTTTATGAATTATAAAGAGTGATTTTGTTTATCTAGTTTTATAAAGCTTCTGAAATATACAGAAACCTCATATTTTTTATATAAGAGTATTTGTTGGCACCAAGGGTACAAAAGTAAAAAAAAAACTCAGGTTTGACTGTATTATATAAATGTTTATCAAGAGTCTGATGTGGTAAAAATATCACCCTATAAAAATTAGTTTATATGAATTACTTTCTGTGTGAAATGTGCACAAAAAATAAGACTTAGTTTGTCCCGACACGTAATACAAACCCTCGGTCCTTTAACATATGGAATGTAATCAGCAGCAGCTGGAACCGGTCATAAGCTTTTGAACAAGGAGGTTCGGTAGTTAACTGCTTGTCCGGTAGTCGGGTGTCCCGCCCAGCTGGGAGGTGAAGCTCCACTTTGCTTTCGGCCACCATCGGAACCAGACGTGTCCTTCGCTGCTCTGCCCACTGTTGTCGTATGCTTGGATACTTCGTTAAGAAGCATTTTTTCTCAACTTTCCCTTTTACTGAGTGCTTGTGGTGGAAACTTGTAAGTACTTTGTATATTTTGATTATTGTATTGGTGCTCGTGAATCGTGTGATCATGGATTCTCACGAGCCGGAGAGACCTCCCCCTGCCCCCCGTCAGCCGCAGATTGTGCCCTGGTGCGGAGGGCCGTAAGTGTGGGGCTTTTAGGTCTCTTGTGGAGATAGACCCTCATGACTTATGTACTCTGTGTCGAGGGCGTGAATGCTCTTGCACCGAACCATGTGATTTATGTTTATTGTGGTCGGGGGAGCGTTACAAGGGGAGGAAGAAGGCGCATAAGCCGGCCAAGTAGTCGTCGGAGGGCTTTCCAGTGACTCCTCTGGTTACAGACATGTCTTCCTCTTTCCTTCCTCCGTCTCAGCTCCCGCGTATGGCTCCTTCCCCTTCGGAGGGGTGTGTCGCAGTCCTTTTCCTCACTTGACCAGTCGAGTGTGGAGGACGGCACTCGGCACCTTGGCATTCAACTGTATTCAGGGTCTTCCGTTCGCTCTGGGTGGGAGATTTCCCCCCCTGGGCGATCGGGAACCCCCCTATTAACCCGACCTTTCCTTCCTCAGGTGTGCATGCCGTGGTTGACGATCTCGGACAGGTCTGGTTCTTGGGCTCCCAGGTGCACCGAGCATTCAGGGGCTGCTGTACCACCCAGCAGTGCATGGATCCAGGCCGGTCACCCATGGACTAGAGACTTCGACCACAACAACGGTGTCGACGCCGGGTTACGCTGCTCCTCCCCACTTGGTGTATACACAGCACGTGGCTACAGTTACCCCGGCAGCTGCAGTCCAGGCTCTGCTGCCGGGTTTGCCGAGGAGGGAGGTCACCCAGCTGCCTGGTTTCGCTGCCCTCGCCCCAGCCCCTGACTTTCGGTGTCCCAAGAGCTCCCCGCTTGACATGTCGCCAGTACTGGTGATGACGCTGGCTCCTGTACCGCCACCAGTTCCCGTTGCTGCCGCTCCTGTACCAGTTTCTACCATCATCGCTCCAGCCTGTAGTGTTGCTGCCCCACCGCAGGTCCCTTTGGACAGGTGCAGCTGGACCCTGTTGCTTCGGTAACTGCTCCAGTTCTGTCCTGGATGGAGGACCTGACAGTGGTCCTGAGGAAGCTGAAGAAGAAGAAGAGGAAGAAAAGGAAGGTGTCCAAGTCTTCGTCGTCATCTGCAGCCGCCTCTTTCCCTTTGACTTCCAAGGCCCCACAGCCGAGGAAGAAGAAGGTTGCCTCCTCCCCCCCTAAGAAGTCTCGCTCAGAGACCTCTAAGGGTCTGTCCCACTCCAGTGGGATAGTTGGGGCTTCCGCTGGTCCTCCTGTTCCTTCGGGAACAGGGCCCGTCTCTCCTTCCGCAAGGAAGAAGAAGGGTGACCGAAGGGGTACCATCTAACACCGCAACTCCTCGCCTGGCACCAGAGGTTCTGCCTCGACACCAGGTACCATCTCGGCCGCTCGTTTGCGAGAGGTACCAAGTGTACAGTCGCCCGTGGGTGACCGTGCAGCCAGGGTCCAGGCAGCCGAGCCAGCTCGCCGCCAGGACCCAGGCACGGAGCGGAAGACTGGTGGCAGTCGCTCAGTCGACTCCCGCTAGGTCAGCAATCGCTCTCGTGGCGATCCACCGGTTCCCAGGGTTGACGCAACAGTCCCCCCAGACTGTACATGGGTTGAGGCGAGGAAGAGGTCACCCTGGTCACCAGGAGACCAGCCTCGGCTGGTCCAGGTACCGTGATGCGCCGTGAGGACGGGCCACGCTCTCACCGCGACAGTGGACTCTGCCGGTCCCCTGACCGTCGCTCCCACCAGGACCAGACAGATAGGGTGACTGGTAGCAGCTTTCTTGACGCTCAGGACCGTTGCTACCGTTCTCAGTCCAGCGGTTCTCCCCAGGGAGACCGCGCGACTAGGCCTGCAGCTCAATCGTCACCGCGGGTTGGCGATCGCCTGCAGCCCCCCCAGCGCACCGGTTCTGCCGGTGGGCAGGGGGGAGCATCAGGTCTTCCTCTCCTATCCCTTCAACCTCCTCGGGCTACACCGGGAGGAGCGAGGCAATTAGGAGTGCGCTTCTCACGGTCCCTCCACGAGGGCCTATGAACCTGGCACGGTCTTGGGACCGACCAGATCGTACGCCCAAGTGGTTGGAGGAGACCAAGAGTGGTCTGTTGTGGTTCCTCCTGTGGAAGGAGAAGGGTCTCTGGAGGCGTTCTCCTTTTATGGACTTGACTATCCATCCCCTCAGGACGCAGTCACTCCCGAGATCCAAAGGTCTTTCGCTGAGGTTATCACGCTGATTCGTCAGCACAATGACCTCGGGGAAGGATCGGTGCTCCCGTCCTCCGAGCCTACATCTAGGCTGGAGTCATTCTGGGGTCCTAAGAAGGAACCCAGGACGACGGTGGGTCTGCCCCGATCAGCCTTGGCCGACAGTGTGCTGGGCCAAGTGGACTCTCTCGTCTCCGGACAGGAGGGATCACTTTGGTCTGGCAGGTCGTCCAAGCTGCTTCCCCCTCCTCTACTGCGACAGAGGTGCTTCTACGTGCCTTCGTAGGACCCACTGCCACACAAACAGGTTAACCCGGAGCTGGCTAGACTTCTCTTTAGTTGAGACTAAAGGAGAGTTGGTCACAGCTCGATTTCATCCCAGATTTCGTAGCGAAGACTCAGAACCCTTTGGTCCCTGACGACCAGTTCAAGTCATTCACGATCCCCTCCTTGAAGGACTTCACCAACGATGATGTGGATGAGATGCTACTTTGTCCTGTGAGGGCACTACAGCGCTATCTGAAGAGAACTCAACACCTCAGGCCTGAGTGTCGACGCCTCTTTGTTAGCACCGGGGTTACCAAGAAGGTGTCCAAGAACACACTTTTTTTCTGGCTTCGTGAGGTGATCAGGAAGCCGTACGCTTCGGATAGGAGTGACGACACCGGTACCCTTCGTCCAAAAGCTCACGAAGTCAAGAGGTATTGGTCCAACCCTTGCGTTCCACAAGAACTTCTCCGTGGCACAGGTGCTGAAGGCAGGGGTTTGGGCCAACCAGACCACCTTAACATCTTTTTATCTTTGGGATATCGCCCACAGGTCCTTGGACACCTTTTCCTTGGGACCCGTGGTGGCTGCTCAACAAGTTGTGTAGCTTACCCAGCTCCCGAGCGGACAGAACATCATCGCATCCTTGTGTGACTGCGTGATTGGGCGAGTGAATGAGAGTGTGACTGGCTTCTCTTCCTCCCCCTTTCTCTCCTCTACCTATGGGCAGAGGGCTGCGGTCGTCACTACGCTGGACAGGAGGCCGATGCAGGTAAGCTACTCAACTGAGCTCTGTCCTATCCCTTTCAATAGGGATGGGAGCAGTTATCCACCACGCCCCTAACAGGGGGGGGGGGGAAGTGGATGCCAACAAGAGACAAACCCATGACCTCATATTTGGCTCTTGAAGTAGGAACTAGTTCTTGCTTGCTATTCATAAGAGGCAAGCTTCCCTCCCTCTTATGAATTTGGTCCAGAGGTGTGACCACTGATCATGCGGTGCACACCCCGATCAGCTGGGCAGAGGCTAGGATCCCTCACTCTGCTCTTACGACCAGGGAGGGAACCAAGGTCGGACGAACACCAGTCTGTTCTTAAGACAGATTCCACCCACCAATAAGTGATATTGTGCAGGCAATTAATGAAATTAAAAATGGAGCTGCTGCAGGGCCGGATGGAGTCCCTGCTATTTTGTTAAAGAAAGTAGTTCATTCTATCGCAAAGCCACTTGCAATATTATTAAGACAAAGCGTAGATACAGGCAAGATTTATGATGAGCACAAATTAGCATATATCACCCCTACTTTCAAAAGTGGATCAAGACTAGAGGCAAGTAATTATAGGCTGTGAGTCTAACATCACATATTATGAAAGTGTAAGGAAAGGGTAATGAAGAAAAATATTATGAAACATTTAATAAAAAATAATTTGTTTAATATAGGACAACACGGTTTCGTACCCGGAAAAAGTACACAAACCCAACTGTTAGTCCACCGTGAGAACATATTCAAAAATATGAAAAGCGGAAATGAAACAGATGTGGTTTATTTAGACTTTGCAAAAGCTTTTGACAAAGTAGACCATAATATATTAGCAAAGAAAATTAGAAAACACAATATCGTAGATAAAGTAGGAAGATGGTTAAAAGAATTTTTTACACACAGAAAACAGATAGTTATTGCAAACGATGAGAAATCGATGAAACCAAGGTAATATCCGGTGTGCCACAAGGTACGTGCTAGCTGCAATATTGTTTGTTATTATGATTGAAGACATAGACAGTAATGTTAAGGATTCGGTAGTGAGTAGTTTCGCTGATGACACAAGAATAAGTAGAGAAATTACTTGTGATGAAGATAGGAACGCTCTACAAAGAGACCTTAACAAAGTATATGATTGGGCAGAGGTAAATAGGATGGTATTTTAACTCTGATAAATTTGAATCAATAAATTATGGAGACAGAGAAGGAAAGCTATATGCATATAGGGGACCTAATAATAGACAATCACAAATAAGGAAGCAGTTAAAGACCTTGGTGTGATGATGAATAGGAACATGTTATGCAATGATCAAATAGCAATTCTGTTGGCAAAATGTAAAGCAAAAATGGGAATGTTGTTACGGGGCACTTCAAAAACAAGAAAAGCTGAACACATGGATTTATGCTTTATAAAACATATGTTCGTAGTCCACTTGAATATTGCAATATGATATGGTACCCACACTATCAAAAGGATATTGCACAAATAGAGAGTGTACAAAGGTCCTTTACAGCTAGAATAGAAGAAGTTAAGGACCTAGACTACTGGGAAAGACTACAATCCTTAAAATTATATAGTCTAGAAAGGAGAAGAGAACGCTACATGATAATTCAGGCATGGAAACAGATAGAAGGAATAATTTACAAAAATATCATGGAAACTAAAATATCAGAAAGAGCAAGCAGAGGTAGATTAATAGTGCCCAAAACTATACCAGGAAAAATAAGGAAAGCACACAGGACATTAATCCACTACGCACCAGCATCGATAATGCAGCGTCTATTCAATGCGTTGCCAGCTCATCTGAGGAATATATCAGGAGTGAGCGTAGATGTGTTTAAGAATAAGCTCGACAAATATCTAAACTGCATCCCAGACCATCCAAGATTGGAAGATGCAAAATATACCGGAAGATGTACTAGCAACTCTCTGGTAGACATTAGAGGCGCCTCACACTGAGGGACCTGGGGCAACCCGAACGAACTGTAAGGTCTGTAAGGTAAGGTAAGGTCTTCCATATGTTAAAGGACCGAGGGTTTGTATTACGTGTCTGAACAAATCACAATTTGTCTTAAATTGTATTTGTTCCGATACAAATACAAACCATCGGTCCTTTACAATAGGAATGTAACTTGCGGCAGCTGGAACCGGTCGTAAGCTTTGAACAAGGGAATTCGGTAGTTAAATGCTTGTCCGACAGTGCGCGCACCGCGCGACTGGGAGGTGAAGATCCACTTTGCTTTTGGCTGCGTTGGTGAATGGACATGTTCTGCATATCTCTCTGCCTGCTTCTTTGTCATATGCTTTGTGTTTTTTCCTCAAACTTGGTTTGTTTGTGTGTGAAAATACTGTAAGTACGTGTACTTTGTATTTTTGTTATTAATCTTTATTATGGATTCCTATGAATTGGAGCTGTCCCCGCGCCCCCCCGTCAGCCGCAGAGTTTTCCCTGGTGTGGAGGGCCGTAAGTGCGGGGCCTTCCGCTCCTTTCCCAAAGTGGATCCCCATGTATTATGTGCTTGGTACCGGGGGCGTGAATGCTCTCGGGCCGAGCCCTGTGATGTATGTAATTCCTGGTCGGAGGAGCAGTGGGTGCTCTATGAGGGTAGGAGGAAGTGACGTAAGCCTGCCAAGGAGTCCTCGGGAAGTTCTCCGGCAACTCCCTTGGTCACAGACACGTCTTCTTCCTTCCTGCTGCCATCTCAGCTCCCGCGTATGGCTCCTTTCCCTTTGGGGGGGGGGGGGGGGGGGGGAGATTTCTCGTTCCTTCTCTTCGCCCGATAAGTCGAGCGTAGAGGAGGGGGCGAGATACCCCAACGTACAGTTGTATTTGGGGTCTTCTGTTCGCTCGGGGTGGGGCTTGTCCCCCCCCATGCGAGGGGTAACCCCTCCTACTAACCCGACCTTTGCCTCCTCAGGTGCTTCTGCTGCGGGCAACGATCTCGGCCAGGTATGGTTCTCGCTATGTCTCCAGGGCAAACCGAGTGTTCGGGGGCTGCTGCATCATCTGGCGGGTGCTGGTCCGGTCACCCATGGACCGGTGACCACCACTGTCTCGACCCTGGGGTATGCCGGCCCTCCTCACCTAGTCTACACTCAGCATGTGGCTTCGGTGACTCCTTCAGCTGCTGTGCAGGCTCCGATTGCTGGCTTTCCGAGGAGGGGCGAGCCTCCTCCACCTGGGTTCGTCGCTCTCGCCCCAGCCCCCGACTTTCGGTGCCCTAAGAGTTCGCCCCTGGATCTGGCACTGGTACCCAGGATGTCGCTGGCCGCTGCCCCGTCTCCTGCCGTACCTGCCGCTCCTGCCGTACCTGGACCAGCCCCTGCTGACATTGTTCCTGCCCGTGGTGTTGCTGCCCCAGTCGCGGGTCCTTCCGGACAGGTGCAGCCGGACCGTGTTGCTTCAGCAATAGCCCCGACTCCGTCCTGGATGGAGGACCTGACGTCTGTCCTGAGGGAGCTGACGAAGAAGAAGAGGAAGGTGTCGTTGTTGTCTTCTTCGTCGTCGCCTGCTGCCGCCTCTTCCCCTTCGACTTCCAAGGCTTCCAAGCCGAGGAAGAAGAAGGCTGCCTCCTCCCCTACTAAGAAGTCTCCTTCGGGAGCTTCTAAGGGCCCGTCTCACTCCGATGGGACGGGGGTTCTTCCGCTGGTCCTCCTGCTCCTTCGGGAGCGGGGCCCATCTCTCCTTCCGCAAGGAAGAAGAAGACGGGGACCAGAGGGGTACCGGCTAACACTGGTACTTCCTCGCCTGGTGCTAGAGGTTCTACCGCTACACCAGGTTCCGGCTCGGCCTCTCGTTCGCGAGAGGTACCGAGTGTATGGTCTCCTGCGAGCATCCGTACAGCCAAGGCTCAGGCTTCCAAGTTCGCTCAGCGCCAGGACCGAGGCACGGAGCCGAAGACTGGCGAGAGTCGCTTAGGTGACTCCCGCCAGGCCAGCAATCGCTCTCGTAGCGATTGCTACGGGCCGAGGCTAGGAAGAGGTCCCCTCGATCGCAGGGCTGGTTCCGGTGGTTCGACGCGCCATGACAGGCACTGCTCCCACCGCGACAGTGGTCTCTGAAGGTCTCCTGACCACCGCTCCCATCGGGACCGGGTGGGTAGGGAGGCCAGCAGCACCTCCTCTGACGCACGGGACTGGAGCCGCTGTTCTCGGTCCAGCCGCGCGACCAGGCCTGCAGCTCGATCGCCACCGCAGGTTGGCGATCGCCTGCAGCCCCCCAAGGACACTGGTTCTGCCGGTGAGCGATGGGGAAGTGTCAGGTCTTCCTCTCCGGTCCCTTCAACTTCCTCGGGTTACACCGGGAAGGGCGAGGCGACACGGAGCAATCGTGAGGAGCACGTTCTTCACGGTCCCACCATGACGCCCTACGAGCCAGGCATGGTCTTAGGACCGACCAGGTCGTATGCGCAAGTGGCAGGAGGAGACCAGGAGGGGTCTGTCGCTGTTCCTCCTTTTGAAGGAGGAGGGTCTCGAGAGGCGTTCTTGTTGGAGGGGCTTGACGGTCCAACTCCTCTAGACGCAGTCACTCCCGAGATCCAGAGGTCGTTTGCGGAGGTTATTGCGCTGATTCGTCAGCACAACGACCTCGGGGAAGGATCGCCGCTCCCACCTACTGAGCCCACATCCCGGGATCTTAAGAAGGAGCCCAAGATGATGGTGAGTCTGCCGCAATCAGAGCTGGCCGACTCAGTGCTGGGCCAAGTGGACTCGCTTGTCTCCGGACAGGAGGGTTCACTACGGTCTGGTAGGTCGTCCAAGCTACTTCCCCCGCCTCTACTGCAACAGAGGAAGTTCTACGTGCCTTCGGAGGTTAACCCGGAGCTAGCTAGGCTTACTCCGGGGGTGTCTCTGCATCAGCTCCTGTCAGAGAACTTGTGGTTCTCGCAGCAGGAGGCACTTGCACTGGAATCCACTGCCATGGTGGCTTTCCAGGCAGTCTCCTGGTTGGACCTGTGGTCCCTCACAGTGTCCAAGGTCGCGGCTACCTCGGGAAATATCACTCCTGAAGGTGACCCGGCTTTCGGGAGGCTGTGCCAGTCTGGAGGTAGAGCCATCTCTTACCTCGCCCACCAGACGGCAAACCTGTGGGCCAACCTGGTACTCCGGCGTAGGGACGCAGTCCTCACCCGAGTGACCAGGGCGGCTGGGTGTGAGGCTGCACTGGGTCTTCGCAACGGACCAGTGCGGAGTTCCTCCTCTCTCTTCCCAGGAGAGATGGTGGATGCTGCAGTGGAACGACGGCGCACTGATGACAGTGACCGTCTGGTACACCAGGCAGTCTCGAAGCCTCGATCGAGTGTGGCCAAGCCCATGAGCTTGGTTAGCACTTCCTCGGCTGCTAAGACGACCGCATCGTCGAAGCCGAGAGGAAAGACTCTGCCTTCGACTTCTGCCAGGAGCGGTCGCAATCAGCCCTCCTCCCAGCCCTCCTTCCCACGAGGGGGAGCCGGGAAGAAGTCGAAGAGAGGCGGGAAACGCTAGGGACGGCGTTCCCCTCACCTGCTGCCGGAAGTAGGGGGGTGCCTGGTGAGCCATTGGGCAACATGGCAGCGCTACGAAGCGGAGACCTGGATAGTAGACATCCTTCGGGAGGGGTATTTACTACCCTTTGAGTCTCGGCCACCCCTCACCTCCAACCCGGTCCATCTTCAGACCTACGTTCCTGGAACACCAAAGGACGTAACTCTTCGACAGGAAGTCCAACCCATGCTGAGCAAGGGAGCTGTGGAGATTGTCAGGGATCGGTCACCGGGCTTCTACAGCCGTCTTTTCCTGGTGGAGAAGTCTTCGGGGAGCTGGCACCCAGTGATAGATCTCTCTCCCCTGAACAGATTCGTTCGCCAGTCTTGGTTCATGATGGAGACAGCACGTTCCGTGCTTGACTCTATCAGGGAGAACGATTTCATGCTTTCAGTGGATTTGAAGGACGCGTATTTCCAGATACCCGTCCATCAATCCTCCAGGAAGTACTTTGCTTCAGTCTTTCAACCGCCCCACAGGTGTTCACGCGAGTGTTCACTCTGGTGTCTGCTTGGGCCCACTTGTCAGGGATACGTCTTCTGAGGTATCTCGACGACTGGTTAGTCCTGGCGAGCTCCCTCTCGCAGTTGCTGCGGGACAGGGATCGACTCCTTGAGTTCTGCCGCAATCTGGGGATCGTGGTGAACTTCAAGAAGTCCGACCTCGAGCTCAAGCAGAGGATGAAGTACCTGGGTATGCTGATCGACACGGTAGCAGGGCGAGTCTTCCCCGTGGACTCGCGGATCAGCAGATTCAAGGAGGCAGCCGACCAGTTCCTGTCCTGGCAGGAACAGTCAGCTCAGCAGTGGCAAGTCGTGATTGGCCACCTTTCATTACTCGAGAAGTTAGTCCCTCACGGGCCTCTTCACCTGCGGTCTCTTCAGTGGAGACTAAAAGAGAGTTGGTCACAGGCAGGAGACCCACCGTACTTCCCCATGTCCCTCACAGAGGAGGTGAGGCAGGACCTAGCCTGGTGGCTGGACGACAGGAACCTCTTAAGAGGAGTGCCTCTCTGCACTACCACCCCGGGAGATGTTGCTGTTTTCAGATGCGTCTACTGAGGGATGGGGCACATACCTGGAGGAGTTGCTGGCTGCAGGAGTGTGAGATCATCACGACAAGCACCTTCACATCAATGTCCTGGAGCTCAAGACACCATTCCTCGCTCTCCAAGAGTTCCAGGACCGCTTGATGGGACACTCGGTGGTGTTGATGTGCGACAACACCACGGTAGTGGCATATGTCAACAAACAGGGGGGCCTAGTGTCCCTCCCGTTGCACCAGTTGAAGCTGCAGGTGCACGAGTGGGTCATGGCCCACTTGGTAGAGCTGTCAGCCCGCTACATTCCAGGCAAGAGGAATGTAGTAGCAGACAAGCTCAGCCGTCGGGATCAGGTGATAGGGACCGAATGGTCCCTACACCCAGACATGGTGGAAAGGCTCTTCAACCTGTGGGGGCGTCCAGTAGTGGATCTGTTCACCACCCGGCACAACAGGAAACTTCAGGTTTTCTTCTCAGCCGTGCCGGACCCATGGGCAGCTGCAGAGGACGCTCTTCAACACCTGTGGGACAACCTCTTCGCGTACGCCTTTCCCCCGTTCTGCCTGATTCACAAGGTGATCAGCCGAGTGCTGGCCACCCCGAATCTCAGGATGATCCTGGTGGCTCCCGTACCCGGACCTGCTGGCTCTGCTTGCAGAAGCACCGAGAGAGATTCCCCCTTGGCACAACCTTCTCGTCCAGCCACACGTAGAACGGTACCACCAGACAGTCCAATCTCTACATATTCACGGCTGGCTGTTATCCACCATCTCTTGCGAGCGAGAGGCTTTTCTCGCTGAGCAGCAACAGAGATGGCTGGGTACGTCAGACAGTCCTCTGCAGCTGTGTACCAGGGAAAGTGGGCCATCTTCTGTGGTTGGTGTCGTAGACGGGGTCTATCTCCTCTCAGAGCCACTCTTCAGCAGGTAGCGGATTTCCTCGTGTTTCTTCGCCAGACAAGCTCCTCTCTGTCCCCACAGTCAAAGGATATAGAGCCACCCTGGCCTTAGTTCTGAAACTGAGGGGAGTGGATATCTCGAATTCGTTTGAGATCTTGCTAATGAGGAGCTTTGAGAGGTCTTGTCCACCCAGGGAACTCAGGTCCCAAGGGTGGGATGTGACTCTTGTCCTTAGGAGTCTGACTCAAAGGCCCTTCGAGCCACTCCGAGAGTCGTCAGACAGGGATCTGACCCTCAAGACCCTCTTCTTGCTGGCCCTGGCATCGGTGAAGAGAGTAGGGGAACTTCATGGTCTTTCCTTCGATGTCAAGCATTCCAGGGGATGGGGATCTGTGACGCTCGATTTCGTCCCGAACTTCGTAGCTAAGACTCAGATTCCTTTGTTATTGTGTGAGATTTACTTTTAGAAAATCTTTTAATTCATGATACTTCAAGACTGAGAAAGTTTGTCTTCATGATACTTTCCCTTCAGAAAGTCTTTTTCTGTTTCTTTGCATTGAGGAGGTATTTTGATTGTGATAGCTGTTTGATGTAGAAAATCTGTCAGTTTGAGAGATTTTCCTTAGAGAAAGGTTGTTAGTGATACATGTTCATTGACAGTGTTTGTATGATTACCTATGCCTACAGGAAGTCAGTTGGTTTGTCATAGTCTTACTAGAAATGTCTGTTAGCTTAGATTATTTTACAATCCTGATGTATAAATTTGTTATCTTCACTTAGAAAGTCTGCTAGTTTAAGATCCTTATGGCTAGAAAGTGTGGTAGTTACCAAGATATTTTTTTGCCCAGGAAGTCTGTCTGTTTGTGGTTTTCCTAGAAATGCTAGTTTGTGGGATTTTGTAGTCATTTGCTTGTATTATTTTAAAGTACATGTCTGCAGTTATGGCTTAGGATGTCTTGTAGATTGCGAGCTTTATGGTAAAAACATTTTTGCTGGTTCATGAGTTTTTGCTGAAGTCTGCAAATGTTTGTGTTTTTGTCTAAAATATATTTTGGTTTTGGGAAGTGTTCTTTTTAAGAATGCATCTATTTTGGAGTTCTCTTGCCCAGAAAGTGTTAATAGAGAAGGAGTTTTTGTCATGAAAGTGTTAATTTATTAGAATTATTCTCATAGTTTATTTTTCTTCAGTTTTATTTCCCAAAAACGGCGTTAGTTGGTGAAGTTATTTTCACAAAAAAGCTGTTAAATCCAGGGAGTCTTGGTTTTACTGGGAAATTCTGTTTATTTGTGATTGTTTTTTATGGAAAGACTTAATTTTCCTCCTAAAAAGTGGGTTTTGTAATTAGTTTGAGGTTTTGCTAGGGAAATTTCTAAAGAGTATTGCATGGAAACTGGAGAGTTGTTTTGCCTGGAAAGTATCAGTTGGCAAGGTATATTGTACCAAAGTAGTGTGTAAGTTTGGGGGAGTGTTCTACTAAAAAAGTATGCCCATTTGGAGAATGTTATATTCAGAACTTGTGTCAGTTTGGCTGAGTTAAGTACTCAGAAAGTGTATACGAGTTGGAGTAATTTCGTATGTGTAAATTGTGTTAGTTTGGGAGAGTTTTGTACCTCAGAAGTGTCAGTTTAGTTAAGAGTTTTGTACCCAAGAAAGCCTCAATTGGGAGTTTTGTACCCAAATAAAGTGTCAGTTTGGGAGAGTTTTGTACCAAAAAAAAGTATCCGTTAGGGAGAGTTTTATACCCCCAAAAAAGTATCATTTGTGAGAGTTTGTTTACCACCCCCCCCCCCCAAAAAAAAAAAAAAAAAAAACCCCAAAAAAAAAAAAAAAAGTCAGTTTGGGAGAATTTTATAGCTAAAAAGGTTTGTCAGGTTAGGAGATTTCTGTATCCAAAAAGTGCGTCAAGTTTGGAATAGTTTTGAACCTAAATTTTGTCAATGATTAGAATAGTTTTGTACCTAAAATGTGTTAGTGTCGAAGAGCTTGATGCGTAGTTTTTTTTTTTTTTTATTCAATAAGAAGTGAGACATAATGCAAAGAATTTATCTAAATTATGACAGAAACTTACTTAAATTTTATGAAAGCTAGAGGCTTTTAGCAGTTTTGTCATTATCTTTGTAGAAGGCAAATTTTGAGCTGTAATATGTAAATAACGTACATTTTGTTCATGTCTGTACCATTGGTAGTCTTATTCTCATGGTATGTATGAAAAGACAATGTTAATTGCTTTGTAGCATTGTTCTAGTTATCACTACAAAGCCGCAGTTTTAAGTGTCCTGTAGCCATGCTTTAGCGAGCATGCAAAATTGACATTTTGATTTGTAGGCCTACTTTTGGAGGAATATGATTCGTAGGCTCGTGCTTGCAAGCAATATGAAATTGTAATTTTCATAGGCTTCTATAGTCCTGTGGCCTTATTTTGATAATTAAAGCAAACAGTAATGTATAAAGTCTTGTAGTTGGTTAGTGATAGGAAAAGAAAAATTAAGTTTTGTAGCACTGTTCTGTTGATTAGCTTTCATAGTCACATAAAAACTGGAAGCAAATAGGTTAACGTTCAAGCTCCAAAACACCCGATTGAATGTTCCAAAAAGTTGCTGGACATTCCTCCCTAATTACCTGGCAATGGGGTGACTTTGTAAGGCATTATCCCACAGAACCTGAACTCGCCTGCTGTCCTGTTGAGGGAGGAAGAATGGGACAGGAGGATATTAGCTGTGCATGTCTCTGACCATTTACCCGACTCAATCACTTACATTGAATGGTGTTAGGCCTATAAGACGAGTTATTTTGAAGGCATTTGAGTCACTTGTCTGCTTTTTAGAGGACTGTATGTGTGGGAAATTTGTTTCGCTCAGTGGGAAGATCGAAGGAATATACTCTACAAATTACAAGGGTAATTCCTTCCACTGAGTGTTCTCTAGTAGTAATTTAGTAAATGGTATAAAACGGGCTGTTAAGCACACAATTCTTCCGTGCGCCTAACGTGTTTTCAGACTTGTGCCAGAAAATCCAAAGGATTAATAATTGCTTGGTAAGCTTAAGTAGGCTAGTGAAATTCCGGTAAAAGTAATTCAGGTAAATGCAATTAATCTAAATAGGACTATGAATAAATCAAACCAAGGCCATAAAATTCCCAGGGTAGTTCAGTTTGGTCCCAGAATTCAACTAAGTTCCGACCCGGTTAAAGTAAAATTAAAGTAAACTAATCCCGAATAGTAATGCTAAGTAAACAGACAGACCTAATTTCGACTAAATTTATTACTACGCCCATATAATTATATAAGCCTTTGTAAAATTATTCAATCTGAGTCTATGCCTAATTAATTCTCACAAACTCCAATATTACAATAGCCTAATATGTAAAAGGGGCTTAAAATTTAGTCAAGGTAAAGAAAACAGTGTATTACGTCTTGAATAAGTAAGTTAAGTTAAATACGTAAGTGAAACGTTAAAAGACGAAACCGCTTCCTAACGAAAAGTCCGTTGGCTCAAATCAGCCGTCCAATAATGGCGGTCTAGTCTTTGTGGAAAATTAGTATTTGACCTACCTTCAAGTTAACCCAGTTTGGACACACACATCTTAATTCACGTGTAAACTAAAAAACAAATCCTATATATTTAATCAGCAAACCCAGCGACCTCTAATCGCATTCATGGAAATAAATTGGTACGTTGATAAGAAATGTTATTCCACTTACCGAATTTTCCGTCGACCGATCATTGACGAAGGCTGTTAAAAGTTTTTGGTTTAGATAAGGATATTCGGATAGGATGAGGTTTTAGGATAGGTACAAACAGGAAAGGAGATCATACAAACCAATTATTTAAAGGGTTATTAATTTCTGAAACCCTACACAACGTAAATTAAACTTAAAAGGGCGAAGTCGCCGAACTAGTTGTCGCCCTTCGCTCGCCGTCTGTTTGAACAAGGCCCAAAAAACCCGCGCCCGACCTAAGCCTACCCCTTGAAAAGGCCTATGTCAGGTCAATGGTTCTTATCACTCCCCAAATCAATTAAATAATTTCTTAAATAATTTGAAGGGACAGTTAAATCTATTTATTAAATCTATCTATCAAATATTTTAAATGCTAAGTAAAGTTAATCAAGTTATTCAAAATATAATATTAATTTTTCTGCAGAGCTTATACTAAAGAAAATGGGGTATAGTTACTTTGTAGCTCTTAGCAGTGACTTCGTTAAAGGTTAGAAAATGTATATGTACAAATAAATTTACAACATCCTCCCGGGGGAGATAACACAAAACACACCGTTTTGTGTTAGGTTAAACAGCTTCATCATTAATCAACTGCTGTAAGAATCGCCTCGAGTTGGTGGCGGCTCTTCTCTTCGGTCTCTCTTCTGCTTGATAGCCTTCAGAATTTTGACCGTCTCCTAAATTTTTCTCCGCAGCTTCTACAGTATACATATCCTCTGGCTTAGAGACCTCCAGCGGGTAAAGTTTGTCAACTGACCTAGTTGTCTCTCCATTGCTGGTCTGTAGCTTCACAACTCTGACCAGTCCATCAGAGCTGGGCATCAGCTGAATGACCCTTGCCAATTTCCACATGCAACGAGGGGTGTCATTATGTACTAACACCACATCTACTTTAATCTTGGTTTGGAACGGTTGGGTTGGATCCCCGTTGAAATAGTGTCTATCTCTCAGGGACTGCAAGTATTCCTTCTCCCACTGTTCTTGGAATGCATGTATTACCTGAGATACAAACTTGAATCTCTCATTACATTGTTTG
The DNA here is from genome assembly GCF_015104395.2 of Macrobrachium nipponense. Lineage (NCBI taxonomy): Eukaryota > Metazoa > Arthropoda > Malacostraca > Decapoda > Palaemonidae > Macrobrachium > Macrobrachium nipponense. The sequence continues at coordinate 2,290,306 of NC_061098.1, read as the reverse complement.
TGGTCAAGCTCAAAATCTGGGTCATTCAGGTAGTCCCGGTCTATGGTAGTGGGTAACGAGTTTAACCGGTAGCCATACAACAGGTGGGAAGGGGTAAGGGCATCGACGGTATCTGGAGATGTAGCATCCACATATGTAAGAGGCCTATTGTTAATATGACGCTCTATCTCAGTGACAATGGTATTCAGTTCGTCAGAATTAATCCTCTTCTTGAATATAGCTTTCTTTAGTGCTGATTTCACACTGCCAACCATCCTCTCATAGAAGCCTCCTTGATGGGGTACCCTAGGGGTGATGAATGTCCATTTACAATTTGTTCCGATACGTAATACAAACCATCGGTCCTTTAACAATAGGAAGTAGCTAGCGGCAGCTGGAACAGTCGTAAGCTTCGAACAAGGGGAGAACGGTAGTTAACTGCTTGTCCGACAGTCGCGCGCCGCGCGACTGGGAGGTAAACAAATCACTTTTGCTTTCGGCCGCGGGTGTGAAGGACGTGTTCGTCATCGCTCTCTGCCCGCTTCATCGTCGTATGCTTTGTTTATATTGTGTTTTCTACTAATGGTTTGTTTGACTTGAAAATGAAACTGTAAGTACACTGTTTTCATTTTCATTACTTAATTATGAACCAACATGGAGTTATCGCCGTAGATGCGGCGATTTCCTCTCTTTTCATGAATTGAACCCTTGAATTATGTCTCGGTGCCGAGGGCGGGCGCGCTCGCGCCGAGTCATGTATTTTGGGCGAAAGTGTGTAATTGAAAATGTAAGTACTCTTTTCATTATATTTTTGCCCTGTGCGTTCGTTACCGAGAGTGTGATTGCGCTCGGCACGAGCCTTTTAATTTTGTATAATAGAATGCAATGAAAGTGGATTCGCAATTGCAATATTCTTTTCATTTTCATTTATTTATTTACATGAAATTTAATTTGGATCAATTTTCGTTCTTACCCGGGAATTGATCCTTACGATTTTTTTATGTGAAAATGAAATCGCAAGTGCAGTATTCTGTTTCATTTTCATATATATTTTATGATAGCATCATATTATTGGATCAAGTTTCCGTTCTTACCCGGGAATTGATCTTTTCCCCTTTAAGTTCTATGAAGTGAATCGCAAGGGCAGTATTCTGTTTCATTTTCATATTACTTTTCACTGCTGTGCGGGGGTAGGGGAAGCGAAGGTCTGCCAGGAAGTCGTCGGAAAGCTCTCCGCGACTCCCTTGGTATCCGATTCTTCGTCTTCCTTCCTGCCCCCCGCTCAGCTTCTTCGTTGTATTTTGTATTTGGGGTCTTCCTTGCGTTCGGGGTGGGGCATGTCTTCCCCCCGTGCTGAGGGAACCCCTCTTACTAATCTATCTATGTTACCGCAGGTGCTACATCCGTGGGGAGACGACCTTGGACAGGTATGGACCACCGCGGAGCAGGGCGTGCCTAGCATCCACGGGCTGCTGCAGCGTCTAGCGAGGTTCTGGGGCGGTCTCCACTACTACCACGGCCGCTTATGCTGCTCCCCCCCCTCCTGGTCTACACTCCCCATGCTGTGTCGATGATGCCGTCTGCCGCTACTAGGGCGCAGCCGTACCGAGGTGGGGTTGCCGCCGCCGCCTGTTTTCTCGTGTTGCCTGCCCCAGACTTCCGCTGTTCCAGCAGCTCGCCCCTGGACCGGCCGCCAGGACCCAGGTTCCGCTGGCTGCCGATGATTCTACGAGGCGATCGCTGGGCCTGCCGTACCTGCCGCTGATGTGATTCCCCGCTGTTGGCTTGGCTGTCCCTTTCTGGGTCTACCGCTGCCGCTCGTTCCTGCCGCTCCTGAGCTGGTTGCTGTTTCCTGTCGCTCCTGGTTCCTGTGCCTGTCCATGCTGGTCCTGCCCACGGGTGTCTTCCCCAGTCCCAGGTCCTTCCGGACAGGTGCAGTCGGGCCGTGTTGCTTCGGCAATAGCCCCGGGCTCCGGCCTGGATGGAGACCTGATGACTGTCCTGCATGAGCTGACGAGGAAGAGGAAGAGGAAGCTGTCATCTTCTTCTTCATCGTCTGTCTGCTGCCTCTTCCCCTTCGACTTCTAAGGCCCATAAGCCGAAGAAGAAGAAGGCTGCCTTCCCCCCTAAGAAGTCTCCTTCGGGAACTTCTAAGGGCCCGTCCCACCCCGGTGGGACGGGGGGTCCTCCCTGCTGGTCCTCCTGCTCCTTCGGGAGCGGGGCCCGTCTCCCCTTCCGTAAGGAAGAGATAGACGGGACCAGAGGAGTATCGGTTAGCTCTGGTACTTCCTCGCCTGGTGCTAGCGGCGATGCCGCTACGCCAGGTTCCGGCTCGGTCTCTCGTTCGCGAGAGATCCCGAGTGTACGTTCTCCCTCGGGAGACCGTGCAGCCAAGTTTCGGCGCCAGAGTTCGCTCGGCGCCAAGACGCGGCACGGAGCAGAAGGCCGGTGAGAGACGCTCAGGTGACTCTTAGCCAGGCCAGCGGCCGCTCTTGCAGCGACCAGCTGGTAACCCGGGTTTTCCCCCCTAGAAGGCTCCTTCGGGACCTTCTAAGGGCCCGTCGCTCCGGTCGATTCGGGGAGCTCTTCTGCTGGTCCTCTGCTCCCTCGGGAACAGGGCCCGTCTTTTCTTCTACCAACCAAGGAGAAGAAGACGGGGACCAGAGGAGTACCAGCTTCGGCTGGCACTTCCTCGCCTGGTTCTAGCGGTTCTGCCGCTAAACCAGGATCCGCCTCGGCTTCTCGTTAGCGAGAAGTACCGAGTGGACGGTCTCCCGCGGGAGACCGTCCAGCCAAAGTCTTGACACTCGAGCTCGCTCGCCGCCAAGACCGAAGCGCGGAGCAGAAGACTGGCGAGTGTCGTGCAGACGACTCTCGCTAGGCCAGTGGACGCTCTCGCAGCGACCAGCTGGCTGCTCGGGTTGACGTGACGGTCGCTGACCAGCCACGGGTTGAGGCGAGGAAGGGGTCCCCGCGTCGTCGGTACCAGCCACGGCTGGTACCAGCGGCTCGACGCGCCGAGAGACGCTCGCCGGTCTCACCGCGACAACGAGCCTAGCAGGTCACCTGACGCCGCTCCCATCGGACCGGCGGAGACTGTAACCAGCAAACAGCGCGCCTGACGACTAGAGATCAGCGTCGACGTTCTCAGCCGAGCCTCTCGCCCCAGCGGCGAGCGCAAGGCTAGGCCTGCTGCTCGATCGCCACTGCGGGTGGACGATCAGCAGCAGCCCTCCAAGCACGCTGGTCCTGCCAGCGAGCTAGGGGGGGAGCGTCAGGTCTGCCTCTCCTGTACCTTCAACCTCCTCGGGCTACACCGGGAGGAGCGAGGTACCTATGAGTGATCGCGAGAGGTGCGCCGCTCGCGATCCCGCTATGACGCTGTATGGACCAGGCACGGTTCTAGGACCGACCAGGACATACGCGCAAGTAGCGGGAGGCGACTGTCAGGGGTCTGCCGCTGTTCCTCCTTCTGAAGGAGGAGTATCTCGGGATCTGTTCTTGTTGGAGGGACTGGACGGTCCTACTCCGCAAGACACGGTTACTCCCGAGATACAGAGGAATTTCAGAAGTCATTAAGCTGATTCGTCAGATAATGACCTTGCGGAAGGATTGCCGCTCCCACCAGCAGAGCCCACGTCTCTGCTCGAGTCGTTTTGGGGCCCGAGACGGGGAACCCAAACCGACGGTGGGTTTGCCGCGATCGGAGCTCGGCCGATTCTGTCTTTGAACCAGAGTCTCTCGTCCTCCGGACAAGAAGGCTCTCTCAGTTCTGGCCGGTCGATCAAGCTACTTCCACCTCCTCTACTGCGACAGCGGCGTTTGCCTACGTGTCTTCGGACACCGTATTTAAATACTCCTTCGGTCCTCCTGAGGAAGGTTTCGACCTCGACGAGGACTGGAATGAGTCGGAGGACGGTATCGGCTCTCTCCTGTCAGGTGTCGATCAGCCCCACCCAGACGACGTTCACAGTGGCGGCAGACCCTTACCTACAGTGAGAGTTCGTAACCCTCCTCGGGGAAAAACGTTTTCTCCTGACGATACGTTTTCCCAGACTCTGAGAGGCCATCGCCGCAAGGCGATGGCTGCTCCTACTCTTCTCAACTGCTAGTTTCCACTGGGAAGGCGAGCGAGTAATCCAATTCCTCCCCCATTCCCATTCCCTCTCCTTACGGTACTAGGGAGGGAAAGGGGAGGGATCCTACAGAGATTCTCTGTAGGATTCCACGTTTGGGGACTGCGCTACCGGGGGGACCTTCGGGTCCTACCTGAACGTAAGCCCCGGTCGTTGAGGAGGGATCCTGGTCCCCATTCTCGATTTCTACGGGAATCGAGAGGACCACCAGCCGATATCGTTTGACGAATTCGGTGGGGGTTTCGCAGACTGCTTAGAATTCTACGGAATTTCTAGCGCATTCAGAGTGTTAGAGTTTCTTACGATCTCCAAACACTTAGGCGAGACCACGGTCCAAAGTGAGCGAGACGGGAATCCCCGATATGTTACACGATAATCGGGAACCTCGCCTAAGCTCGAATTCCTGGAATTTCTAGCATTAGGAAGAAGACTGCTGCTGAAAGAAGACTATCTCACAGTAGGCGACAACCTGGAATAGAGAAGAACGGACGGGAATATCCAGTTTGGCTTGAACTATCGTCTTAGTATTCTGTTCACCATTGAAGCTTTCCTTCGAGGAAGACTTCTTCACTCTCTTTGATAGAGCCGAAGGTGGTCGATCTCCAATCCTTATTTTGTTTTCTTGAAGGAAAGAATTTAGGATGGAGATCGTTGTTCAGAATCCTACAAATATACTACGTATATTAACCTCGCGACATGATTCTGCTAAGCAGTTGAATGGTCCGAGGGGTAGGCGCATATCCTGGTTATTCTACGGATTGCGACTTAGACGAAAAGTATTCTAATTGAACTGCAACTCGGGTTGCCTGCAACCTCCCAGGAGTTTCCAGTTTCAATTTTATATACTTATGGTGTTGTCACAACAACACCATTTAAGCTTTTATATTTACCGAAATTCGTTTTCGCATAAAATATAATTTGCTCGAGCATATCTTTTATGCTCGGTGGTTCTTGCCGAACGCATTCCTTCGTGGAAAGGATTACTTGGCAACTCAGGATGACGAGTCAGCGACAGCTACTGCGTATTGAATTGCCCGAGGCATTTCAGTACCAGCTGCCGCTTTGAGATGGACGGTTGGTTATGTCTTTCTCACCTGCTTTGATTGAATACCAACCGTATCTCTGCCCAACAATCACGGACTTAAGTCTCTGATTAATGGGGATTCTCGCATACATGAATGACCATCTACTGCTGTGACGCTAGTATTCATCGTCTTCGGTATTGCGAGAATTTTAAACAGAGATATCTATTCGACTCTCATCTTTCTGTTTACCGCACGGTAACAGAAGTCTGTACAAGTCTCCCGCTGCATCGCACTGCGATAATGCGAATGATTTTGCAGACATCTGAGTTTGTCTTCAAAATATCTCTTATTCGTAGGTGTACAATTGTTCATTGTTCAACCGAATTACGAGATGTGTCAGAAGACATCGCCTACTCTCCGACCTGACAGCTCTACTTCCAAATGTTCAGCCCATGAGAAGCAGTTCTTCAGGCGGCTTTCCCCTGTGTTTTCATTACTGAAGAACGCCCCGCTTTCATTGCAACTACGACTTCTCACCGGACAGCAATGAAATATGCGGTTAGGCGTTTTCAGTCATTTGTAAGCACAGGTTATGAATCTTGAGAATCCTTCTCTCGATTCATCTGTGAAGACGTAGGTTGCATTCAATATCTACCTTCGTCTTCAACGGTACATAATGGTGTTTTCTCCTTAGTCTGAGATTCAACAACCATGAGATGTTTTACCTTCAGGGACCTCGGTCTCTAGAAGGCAATTGACTTTCGCCTGTTGGGCACATGCCTTAAGAGAATCATCACCTCGCTGTCCGGCATTGGTGACAAACAAATACATTATTTGTTTGGTCTCTCGGCATAACCCTTTAAAGGCGAAGGTCACGTGACTTACTCGGATGCTTTGACAACTTGCCTCCTACCGAACGCAGTCAGTCGGCAGCTGTCAGAGCGTCCGAGTCAGTTACGAACTACGCTGTTGACTTAGTTCGGTTGTTACAGAGCAATCATTACTTCGTTTAATAGCTTGTCACAGTACCATACCATTGACACCACCATGGAGTGTCGGTGTCCTATCCACTACGAGAACTTCGCTGCATGGGGATAGGAGGATGCGAGAGACTTCGTGGCAAACGGACAGACCAGTATGGGTACTGGACATCACCGAAGTAGAGAAGAGGGATAGGTCATGCGACTATTTCCTTCTTTTCCTCTGAGGAACTGCATGACTTCTCCTGCGAAGTCAAGCATCCAGGGGATGGGGATCCGTGACGCTCGATTTCGTACCGAACTTCGTAGCGAAGACTCAGAACCCTTCGGTCCCTGACGATTGGTTCGAGTCGTTCACAATCCCCTCCCTAATGGACTTCACCGCCTTCGATGCGAAGGAGATGCTGCCTTGTCCGCAAGAACTTCTCCGTGGCGCAGGTACTGAAGGCAGGGGTCTGGTCAACCAGACCACATGCCCTTCCTTCTACCTTCGGGATATTGCCCACCAGGTCCTTGGATCTTTTTCCTTGGGACCCGTGGGGTGGCTGCTCAACACGTTGTGTAAGCAAACCCAGACCCTCGCAGGCTGAACAGCATCGAGTCCTGGTGTGACCATAAGAATGGATGAGTGAATGAGAGTGTGACTGGCTCCTCTTCCCATCTTTTTCTTCCCCTCTACCTGTGGTTAGAGGGACACGGTCGTCACCCTGCTGGATAAGGACAGGATGCAGGTGAGCTACTCAACAGAGCCCCATCCTATCCCTTTCACTAGGGATAGGAGCGTATATCCACCACTTCCTCCAACAAGGGGGAGGAAGTGGATGCCAGCTTGAGACAACCCATACTTTATGTTGCCTCTTGCAAACAGGAACAAGTTCTTGCTTGCTGGTACGAAGAGATACGCTTGCCTCTCTCTTAGTACTCGGCCCAGAGGTCTGACCATTGATCCTGCGGTGCACACCCCGATCAATCGGACAGAGGCTTGGATCCCTCCCTCGCTCTTACGACCAGGGAGGCATTCCAGGGATGGACGAACACCAGTCTGTTCATCAAAAGACTCAGATTCCTCCCACCAAGAAGTGAGTCTTCCTATTGTTAAAGGACCGATGGTTTGTATTACGTATCGGAACAAATGACAATTTGTCGAAAATTGCATTTTTCCTAACTATACAAACCTGAGGTCCTTTACATATAGTCCCTCCTCATGCCACCTCTCACTCTGCGTATTTTGCATGGGCCAAAAGCAAAAGTGATTTGTTTACCTCCCAGTCGCGCGGCGCGCGACTGTCGGACAAGCAGTTAACTACCGTTCTCTTTTGTTCGAAGCTTACGACCGTTCCAGCTGCCGCTAGCTACTTCCTATTGTTAAAGGACCTCAGGTTTGTATAGTTAGGAAAAATGCAATTTTCGACAAATTGTCATTTTCCCTAGTCAGTGTGGACTGTACGTCAGTGTCATCATACAAGGACTGAATCAAGGAAGAACCAGTTTTGAAGTTAGTGGCGTTGTCAGAAATCATTCGACGAGGGCAAGATCTTCGTGCAGTGAATCGCCTGAAGGAATTGAGAAAAGCAGTGCTGGTTAAGTCTTATACCACTTCCAGGTGACAAGCTCGTGTTGAGGTACAAGTGAATACGACTATGTAAACCTTGTCTAGTTCTTTAGTGGCTGGATTGCAGATAAGAATTTGTCCAGTCAAATCTACTCCGGTCACCTCAAATGGCCGGAGACTGTTCACTCTGCAAGCCGGTAGAGGTGGTGGAGGAGGCCTGCGCAATGCAGGTCCTTCCAGACGGTTACATAGGTGACACTTCGTTTTCATCTTCTTGACACACTGTCTCAGTCTTGGTATCCAGTATTCTTCTCTCACCTTGCAAATTGTGTCTTGAACGCCTGCATGAAGAACATTTTCATGTGCTTGAATGACTATAAGTCCAGTCAAAGGAGAATTTGGAGGTAAAAGCAGTGGAAATTTACTGCTATATGGAAGGTGGTCCGCATTTTGTAGTCTCCCAGTGCATCGCAAAAGTCCATTCTCATCCAGGAACAAGCCTAGGCATTTAATTCTGGCTGGAATTTTGTGGGAATTCTGGTTAACCCTCTTACGCCGATTGGACGTATTAAACGTCGAGTCAAAATGTCTCCCGTATGCCGATTGGACGTATCATACGTCGGCTCAAAAAAGTTTTTTTAAAAATTCGCGGAAAAATACTTATAGGCTACCACCTCGAAAAATTTTTGTATCACGCTCTTGGGGGATGCTGGGAGTTCACGGATCAAGGCGTTGTTTTGTTTACAATCGCTACACAGGCGCGCAAGCGCGAATTTCTTTCTTATCACACTAAAAAGTATCAGTGACACATCTCGGAAATTATTTCGTCACTTTGACATAATTTTTGCACCATTTTAAATTATCCTTTACATGAAGTATTATATATGGAAATGTGCGCAATTTCATGTAAAATACAACAAAAAAATACTCATGATTGTAGCTTTTATCAGTTTTGAGATATTTTCATATAAATAACGATAAGTGCAAAAATTTCAACCTTCAGTCAACTTTGACTCTACAGAAATGGTCGAGAAACGCAATTGTAAAGTAAAATTCTTATATTATAGTAATATTCAATCATTTGCCTTCATTTTGCAACAAATTTGACGTCTCTAGCACAATATTTCGATTTATGGTGAATTTATGAAAAACTTTTTCCTTACGTTCGTGCGATAACTCATCCGATAAATTTTTTCGTGCGATTGTCCTAATGTTTGCACCCTTTTAAATTTGCCGTTACATAAAGTTTTATATATGGAAATGTGCGCAATTTCATGCACAATACAACAATAAACAACCCATGGTTGTAGCTTTTATCAGTTTCGAAATATTTTCATATAAATAACGTTGTGCAAAAATTTCAACTTTCGGTCAACTTTGACTCTACCGAAATGGTCGAAAAACGCAATTGTAAGCTAAAACTCTTATATTCTAGTAATATTCAATCATTTACCTTCATTTTGCAACGACTTGGAAGTCTCTAGCACAATATTTCGATTTATGAAAAAAAAAAAACATTTTCCTTACGTTCGCGCGGCAACTCTTCCGAAAAAATCAGAATTTTTTGTGCGATTGTCGAAATGTTTGCACCATTTAAAATTAGCTGTTACATAAAGTTTTATATATGAAAATGTGCGCAATTTCATGTAGAATACAACTAAAAATGATTGAAGGTTGTAGCTTTTCTCTTTTTTCGAAATATTTGCATATAAATCACGATAAATAGAAAAAAAACCACGTTCGATCATATTTGACTCTACCGAAATAGTTGAAAAACGCAATTGTAAGCTAAAACTCTTACGGCCTAGTAATATTCCGTCATTTTTCTTCATTTTGAAACAAATTTGAAGTCTCTAAAACAATATTGTGATTTATGGTGAATTTTTGAAAAATATATTTACCTTCACTACGCGCGCCGATTCGCGGCCGCAAGTCTCCGAAATACGTACATCGCATTATCCTAATATTTGCTCCTTTTCATATTAGCCTTTTTATAGAGTTTTATATATCAAAATATGCGCAAATTCATGAAAAATACAATAAAAAATAATTGAAGGTTGTAGCTTTTTCCATCTCCGAAATATGTGCATATAAATAAATATATATATAAAAATTTCGACATTCGGTCAAATTTAACTCGTCCGAAATGGTCGAAATCTACAATTCTAATCTAAAACTCTTACAGTATCGTAATATTCAATCATTTGTCTTAATTTTGAAACAAATTGGAAGTCTCTAGAACAATATTTAGAATTACGGTGAATTTTTGAAAATAACATTTTTTTACGTCCGAGCGTTACGAATTCGTACATCATTTTGTGATAATATTTTTCCGGTGTTGATTTTATTGTTTTACTATTATTATATATCAAAAGGATTGCAATTTAGTGTACAATACAACGAAAAAAAAAGTAACTCGTTAGCTTTGAACCGGGGGTTTTTTTGCACAGCGTGATTTGAATACAATTATCTATGAATTTTTTTTTTTCGCTACCATATATCGCATTATTTACATATGATAATGATATTATTTTTCATTTCTGATAATTGCATACTAAACTTCAGGCAATGGAAAAAAAATGAGCCAAAAATAAACTCTTAATCTTCAAAACTAAGCGCGCTGTGATTTTTTGAAAAAATTATTTTTTCCGCTTCCACGCTCACTCCAAACCGGCGCCGGCATACAGGAGAGATTTTGATTTTTAGGGCTTCGGCGTAAGAGGGTTAAGGTATGACAACTCCTCTGGGAAATACTGACTCTGTGTGAAGCCAATAAGAATTCGTAATGCCTCTGAGTTCTGTACTTCGACATTTTCAGAGTTTACGGGTCCCGAGTTCTTAGGTTTACGACTCCCAATGGTACGTTTAAGGAGCCTAGTGAACTTAATTACTAGCTTAGTGACATTTATAAGTTTAGGAAGGGAAGTGAACCTACGGATCTCTATGGGACAAGTAGCTTCTTCACTGACAACTGTAGTTAAAACTTCTTCAGGTGTTTCAGGTGGGTAGCATGTAGATACATCTGCCTGCTCTGGCCACATCTCTGGGTTCGGGAGCCAACTTGGGCCATGGAACCAAATTTGACTTTTCTTAAACTGCCGCATGGAAATTCCTCTAGAGACAAGGTCTGCTGGGTTTTCTTCACCAGGTACATAGAGGTACTTCACTTCAGTGACCTGACTTATCTCATTCACCCTGTTGCGGACATAGATGTTTTTAGATTTGTTGTTCTGAATCCAGTGTAGGGCAACTTTACTGTCAGACCATATGACAGTGTCAGTAATCTTGACACCATCGGTAGTGAAAACGGTTCTGAGGTAGTCAGCTATTTTGACTGCACTATAGTTGGCAGTCAGCTCAAGTTGTGGTATGCTTTTCTTTTTGAGAGGGGCGACTCTTGCTTTTATAGAGAAAACTAGGTTGCACCTGCGTGTTGGTCCATCAAATAGGCTGCAGCCCCATAGGCCTTTCACTAGCATCACAGAATACGTGAAGAGAGTAGTTGGCCCTCTGTTTGGCTGTGAAGCGTGGGAATTCCTGGTATGATATGTTCTCGAGGTCTTTCTTGATCTTCGACCACTCTTCTTTTTTTGAAGTTCTGGTGGCAAAACATCATCCCACCTTTTAGATAGTTTCCAGATTTTTGCATAAGAACTTTGCTCGTACAATTATGAGAGCAAACAATCCTAGAGGGTCAAATACTTTTGAAAGGTTGCTCAAAAGTAGCCGTTTGGTAAGCGGAGCTTCCTCAAAGGTAGGGGGTTTTATGCTTAAGTGGTCAGTCTTGTAGTTCCAATGAAGTCCTAGAACTTTGACAAGATCTGAGCCTTCTGTTGTTCCATCACCTTCTTGTTTTAACCATTTCATTGAAGGTTGGGTCATTACTGATCCATCTCTTTTTAAAGGCATTCGGCATACTGACAGGACTTCCTTTGCAACCTTGTAAAGGCTGTAGAGGCTGACTGTTGTTGGTAAGGAACCAATTAAGTTGTCCACATAAAATTTGGTCATGAGGAAACTAACTTCAGGTGAAGTGGGGTAGGTTTCAAAGTGATGTTACAAGGTTGACTGGAGTAAAAAGGGCGAGCAGGTGGCTCCAAAGAGAACTGATCTAAACCTATAGGCTTGAAGGTCCTTTTCATTGTTAAGATCTTTTAGGCCAAATGAAACGTGTATAATCACGATCCCTAGGTTGGAGACCTACCCGTAAGAAGGCTTTGCTGATGTCTGCCGATACCGCAAATAAAATGGGTCGAGACGGAATTTCAACAACAAGTCGGTTAAATGACCTAGTCAAGGATGGGCCAGAGTTAATAAGCAATCATTTCAGGCTAGGGGCCTGCTTGTCCATCCGGGCACTTGCATCAAATACAATACGAATGGGCGTTGTAGTTGAATCCTTAAATCACAGGTAAATGGGGTAAATAATGGACATTTGTCCGTTTTTGGTCTTCTTCTGGCACTGTTTCAATGAAGCCGAGAGACAGTTGTTCTTTGATGATCTGGTCATAAAAAAATTTCCAGATACTTATTAGTTTGTTTCAGCTTGTGAATAGTACGTGTTCAGTCTTTTCCTCGAGAGTGCTAAGTTGGTAGGGAGTTTTTATTTTTCATCGACTTTCCAGGGGAGAGATACCTCATATTGTCCTTCAACCATATTGATGGAATTCTTGAATTCTTCCAGTACAAATTTATCCTCAGGTGACATATCTTGATCAACGATTCCGACTGATTCTAGGGTCCAAAGCTGTTGGATGGGGTCTTCAGCAAATTTGCTATCAGACATCTCAAGTGGTATCTCTAGAGAGCTTTGGAAGGTTTCATCAACTGCTAGTTCTCATTACAGTTACAGAATGAGCACTGATAGGGGTGTCATTACTAGGCAGTTTACCAGCGACCAGAATATCCTAAGGAGGACTCAATCAGGTTCACTCCGTTTGCTTGTGGAGAATGGATAAAGTCAAAGTAGTGATCTATGCCAACAAGCAGTTTCACCTGGTCAATCTGACTACTTGACAAGTTAGGATCAGCTAGGGTGACATTCTGGCTCTTCAGTTCAGACACTATCTTACAGAGTCCACGAGGCCTAGCGCTCTGGGAGGTAGTTTTCGGTTAGCGACAATAGCCTTTTAAATAAGTTACAAGGCTGTCATCGTTTACCCTGACAGGTACAGTGACCGTACTATATTCTCTAGGTTCTTTGGTATCCCAGAACCCACTGATGCTCAGCTGGACAGGATTGTCTCGTACAAGTTTACACTCTTCCACTGCCTCTTGTGTGATGAAGGTGCGTTGTGCCCCAGAATCAAACAGTGATCTAAGTTCCTTGGTGTTGCCTGAGGGCGGACACACCACTTTCATTAAGGCAGTAGGGAGAATTCCACTTGTTTGTGACTTTAAGTCTTTGTCACTGTCATTGTCTCCACAATAGTTCACAGCAGAGACCTCAGTTGAGGAGTCAGGGCACAATGCTGAATGGTGTAGTCCAGTTTTACATGACAGACATTTGTGGAACTTCACAAGACAATCGGTTGTCTTATGGTTAGGTGAAGTGCATTTCACGCAACGATTTTGTGCGGTAAGTCTTGAAATGCGCTCTTGCGTGGTCTTGTAAATGTCACACTGGTAGGCTTTGTGTTCTGGTCTATCACAGAATACACAACTTTGAGTTCTAGCGGTCTTATTAGCTGTCCTGGAGTGACAGAAATACTCAGATTCGTAACTTCGTTTTTCTTAGGGGTGTAAGAACTAACCTGAGTTTTGGTCTGATTTACCTGGTCTATTGGAACTTTGGTTAGGCTTGGGTTTTCTATGGGAGTAATCCTTGTTCTTATCCCTGGGTTCAAAATCCAAGGAAGACAAGGTCAGGATTATCTTTCCTAGCCCCTCTCTAATATCTAGGAGTGAGGGGTAGTCCTGTCCACACTTGTTTTGGATTTGTTCTTTCACCTTGCCAGGTAGTTTTTGAAAAACTAGAGGTCCAAGCGTCCAGGTACAGTGATCCGAATTAGGTTTGTTTCTTTCTATGCCTCTAACATATTGTTCAAGTTTAGTCCAGAAGCCACGTAGTGAATCCAGGTCTGCAGAAGGTTTAGGCAGGCCTGCTAGTTGACAAATTAGAGATGAGATTATTTTCTCTGGATTAGCATAAGTTTTCTTCAACAGGTCAATGGCGTCTAAATAGTTTTCATTCGTGACAAGAATATTTCTAATCAGAGTTAAAGCTTCACCCTTCAAACATCCCTTCAGGTAATTAAATTTGTCAACAGCTCTCAAGTCTGGACGAGAGTGAACGTTAGACTCGAAAACATCCCAAAAAGGGGGCCATTCTCCATCGGTCCCTTCAAATTCCGGGAGTGATAAAGACGGCAACTTAACCTTATGCCATGGCCTAAACTCTGTTGCAATACTCCTCTGGGGTTTGGCTTCCATGCAAATGATTTTTAGTTTCTCCAAAACTTCAGTGCTCTCTGTGATGACTTGGTTGGCATGACGCCGCTTTGCAGTGAGCTGTGTTCTATCAGGGTCTTGCTCAGAGAACCCTTCTTCTCCAAGTTGAACTAAGTACTTAAAGTTGAGTTCTTCATACTTCTTTATTTGAGACTCTAGCCTAAGACGATATGTCTCTAAGGTCGAGGACTCAACATCACTTGCCCTTTGAATCAAGTCAGCAGCAGTTGTGCACAAATCCTTGCAGTTTTCCTCATAAAGTCGGAGGGAATATGCTAATTGTGTCGCAGACATTTTATGAGTTTAAAAGGTAACAAGACAAAAAATCCCTGGACAACAACACAGGCCTTAAAACATCCCGCTGGGGATGCCAATCTTCCTTTGTGGAAATTTGTTTCGCTCAGTGGGAAGATCGAAGGAATATACTCTACAAATTACAAGGGTAATTCCTTCCACTGAGTGTTCTCTAGTAGTAATTTAGTAAATGGTATAAAACGGGCTGTTAAGCACACAATTCTTCCGTGCGCCTAACGTGTTTTCAGACTTGTGCCAGAAAATCCAAAGGATTAATAATTGCTTGGTAAGCTTAAGTAGGCTAGTGAAATTCCGGTAAAAGTAATTCAGGTAAATGCAATTAATCTAAATAGGACTATGAATAAATCAAACCAAGGCCATAAAATTCCCAGGGTAGTTCAGTTTGGTCCCAGAATTCAACTAAGTTCCGACCCGGTTAAAGTAAAATTAAAGTAAACTAATCCCGAATAGTAATGCTAAGTAAACAGACAGACCTAATTTCGACTAAATTTATTACTACGCCCATATAATTATATAAGCCTTTGTAAAATTATTCAATCTGAGTCTATGCCTAATTAATTCTCACAAACTCCAATATTACAATAGCCTAACTATGTAAAAGGGCTTAAAATTTAATCAAGGTAAAGAAAACAGTGTATTACGTCTTGAATAAGTAAGTTAAGTTAAATACGTAAGTTAAACGTTAAAAGACGAAACCGCTTCCTAACGAAAAGTCCGTTGGCTCAAATCAGCCGTCCAATAATGGCGGTCTAGTCTTTGTGAAAAATTAGTATTTTGACCTACCTTCAAGTTAACCCAGTTTGGACACACACATCTTAATTCACGTGTAAACTAAAAAACAAATCCTATATATTTAATCAGCAAACCCAGCGACCTCTAATCGCATTCATGGAAATAAATTGGTACGTTGATAAGAAATGTTATTCCACTTACCGAATTTTCCATCGACCGATCATTGACGAAGGCTGTTAAAAGTTTTGGTTGTAGATAAGGATATTCGGATAGGATGAGGTTTTAGGATAGGTACAAACAGGAAAGGAGATCATACAAACCAATTATTTAAAGGGTTATTAATTTCTGAAACCCTACACAACGTAAATTAAACTTAAAAGGGCGAAGTCGCCGAACTAGTTGTCGCCCTTCGCTCGCCGTCTGTTTGAACAAGGCCCAAAAAACCCGCGCCCGACCTAAGCTAAGCCTACCCCTTGAAAAGGCCTATGTCAGGTCAATGGTTCTTATCACTCCCCAAATCAATTAAATAATTTCTTAAATAATTTGAAGGGACAGTTAAATCTATTTATTAAATCTATCTATCAAATATTTTAAATGCTAAGTAAAGTTAATCAAGTTATTCAAAATATAATATTAATTTTTCTGCAGAGCTTATACTAAAGAAAATGGGGTATAGTTACTTTGTAGCTCTTAGCAGTGACTTCGTTAAAGGTTAGAAAATGTATATGTACAAATAAATTTACAACAGTATGTATCACAGGGTAATCGATTGCTATTGTTGTAACAAGGCTCAATGGATAACTTCTTGTTTTGGATAAATTACAGTTCATTGAAGTTTGTTTTTAATTCATTTTACATGGATAAGATCAATCAGGAATTTAGTTTAAAGGAATCAAGATTTTAATTTAACCATCAAAAATAAAATTGGTAATTTAATTTTTAAGAAGTTTGGGGAAGTAAGTTTTTTTTTCTTAAATCCGAGAGTATGGAGTCATTAGTACCTGTAACATTTTAAGGCTATATCAGATGTTACAACTGCATTTTCTGACGTATTTTAGTATATTTAAGTCACGTTTCACATTGGTGGCCAGTTTGGTTGCAAAATGAAAGTCTACATGAAATTTGTTTTGATGTCAAATTAGATAAAGTTTCAGCCAACTCCATATTTGAAAAACTAGTCAGTTGTATATATATATTTGTCACAGAAATAAGGATAGATATCAATATTTGCTAATATTTATAAAGAATTTACCAACTAAGCTGAGGATTCTGTCAGTTACGAAATCAGTATCAACGTGGCCAACACAAGAGAATGTATTTATTGTAGTCTCTGTCCTTTTGCGGTTATTATGGTTTTCTATGAATGAGCATGACACGTTTTCTGTAAGAAGACGCGGCTGAATCAACAAAACCTGAGACCATAATGTCGAAAACGTACATTATCACTTCGTAGATTTTAATGTTATCCTTGGCGGTACTAGCTTGAGAGTTGAACGAAAGTCTGGTTGTCTTAAAATTCTACGGATATTTTGCGCCATGATTCATAAGACAGTTTAGACTAAACTTATGTCCTAAATAAGCCAGAAAGGCTTTTCTTAGTTGTGTATAATTAAAGTTCCCCTTGCACTCCATATACATAATGTCTTCTTTGAGATTTGAAAGTCTGACATTCTTCGTGTGACAGAACTAACTGGCGTGCATCATGGAAAGCACAAGGGAGCTATATATGCTTTTCTCATCTTGGTAATCGGCTATTAGTTTAGAAATGTTCCGAATCGGCTTCGAAGTTGGTAACTGGTTGTAATACCTCCTGCCGATGACACTTCCACCTCGGAGCATTGCAGTGGTGGTTCAAAAAAATGAAAAAAATAAATAATGAACCTTTAAAACTTGTATTTTTAGTTTTTAATAAAAGACTGTCCGGTTACTTTTAAAGTTTTATTTCCATTATATTGACCAGTCAGTTTTAATTGGGTAAAGAATTGACATTGTTAAATTACACGGTTTACATTGAAAAGTAGCTATGAATTTATCCCGAAGACTTTACAAATCAGGAAAAATTGATTTTTCATAAACTTTTTGGCTTTAAGTATACTGGAAGTCCGTGAACTTATATGGCTGGAAACACCAGTATTACCAAATACTAAGCTAGAGTTATTTTGGAGTTCGAAAACCGCTTATATTTTGCGGGTTTAAGTTGAACTCTATTTTTTAAAGGCCCTTCCTTACGAAGGACAATGAACGCCGAGCAGACGATATCAAGCGCAAAATTGGTTTGGAGTTTGCTACTCACCTCGGTGGTCACGGGTTCGATTCTCGGCCATTCCATTGAGGAGTGAGAGATGTGTATTTCTGGTGACAGAAGTTCACTCTCGACGTGGATCGGAAGTCACGTAAAGCCGTTGGTCCCGTTGCTGAATAACCACTGGTTCCATGCAGCGTAAAAACACCATACAAAAAATCAATTTTGCGGGTGAATGGCAGTTCCCAAATCTGGCATCATTTTATGCTTCTAGTATAATTTTGCCTCAAATTAAGTCCAGCATCTTTTCTAGTAATTCTGTAGTGTTTAGCATAATCCTCTTGACAAACTCATATTTCGTAATTTCCAGCTTAATCAGAATATGAAACAAATATTCAAATGCGTTCATTCAATAAATGCAGGCTATTGAGTAGCCTAATTGACATCAGCCATACCATACACTGCTGAATCAGTCTCAATCACAGGACCCACCCTGGCGAATGAGATAGTACGTGGGGAGGGAATAAAGAAAACTGGGTGTGTTAAATCTGAACCAACAAATGAGATGCTTCAAGCAGTGGGTACAAAGAATATATCTCCACAGTGGCAGATTCAGTAAGTAGGCATAAGAGATATCTAATTTAATTTTGTTTTGAGAAACATTTCAGTCCTTCCAAAAAAAAATAACTAATTTTATTTCAATTTTGAGAAATGATGAACCTGAATTTAAGAATTATATTTTTTATTATTATTTTGAGGAATGTTTGTGTAACATTGTTTTACTCTACTATATATATATATATATATATATATATATATATATATATAAAATGCCAAATAACATTATTGTCGTTGTATAATTAATCACTAGCCTTTTAATGTTCAGTTGACCACTGGTCTAAAATCTGGCACAATTCTAGCAAAAATCAATGATAAATCTAGCATCCTTTTGGTCTATGTAGCATAATTTCACAACAATTCTAGCATATTTTCTTTCTGAAGATTTGGGAACACTGGTGAATGGCGATCTCGTGTGGTCCAAGTCGGTTTGCCTGCATTGGACGGTTTTATCTGGTAACACTATTTAAAAGCGTGAGAATTGCGGGAAAAAGTGCACCCGTGGCATCTCCGTACCTCGTGTGGAAGGGGCTTATCACTATCGTAACGCATGCCTAATCATCTACATGTATTACTAGTCCAGGTATACAGTATTACTTTGGACTTGTAACTTTTCAGACAACAGTGATAGTAGTAACTCGAACCACTAAATTCTTAGGTAGCTTCCCCAAGAATATTACGTATACTGATTACAATGGCCATAAGGGTTCAGGTAACTGCAACTATGAAATTTTTATGATGGCACACCTGGCGACTATTTTACTAGCACATACCATAGATATAGAAGCCTAGATGCCGCATCGGCCGGCCGGGCATACGTCATCAGGTCCGCCATCTTGGCGCGGTAATTCAAACAATGCAGCAGGCTGCAGTATATGACGTTTTTTCGCCACTATTCGCTTAATAATGCACGGATTTTCTTGGCTGATGGTTCGTTACAAAGCTTACATAATTCCCTACAAGGATCTAATAAAATAAAGTTGTTCCTTATTGTTTGAAAGTTAACTTGCAATGACTTTGTTTTAGCAGGTAGGGGGAAGGGGGGCTAGTTGTACACAAATGTTGATATTTACCCATAACTATTGCTGTAAACAATAATTTCAAATGCTGTGATAAGACAGATTACTAAAGTAGGCCTACAGCTATGGATCTGTGCAACTTAAGTAAAATCTTTCTCTCTCGAAGTGCTCTGTTAAAAAATCCCCCAATATAATTTTTGGCACAGGCCTACAAGTTTAAGTCATAAAACTGTAGGGTTGAGCCTAAAATAAACTACAGTAGGCCCTAGAATAACTAGGATTTCTGTGTTATCTAGCCTTTGCATCTCTGCCTGCTCCTTTGAGCCTGGAGGGGTGGGGGTTCTTCCAATTTTTTGGAACGGGATGCTCCTCAGTGAATTCTGACCTCTAGACCTGGCTTTGGAAAATTTAGGGGGGATCAAGAGACCTCGTCTAGTGGCAAAAGTGACCTATCTCTAGACCTAATTTTATATGGTGAAATAATTATATAGAACTTAAATTTTTCACAAAACTACCTTTAATTTGCTCAGACTAGGATATATCATTATGGCAAGCATTAACAGTTCTATATAGCTCATCTCTAGACCTGTGTTGTCAAGGACCCAAATTATTATACCTTATTTGGGATAAGGGCCTGGGCCATCTCTGAACTTCTACCCTTCCAGAACGGGACCCATCTATAGATCAAAATTGCCAAAATGAGCCAATCCTGACGAGCAACCCTGTGTACCCGGTCATAGTAACCCCCCCCACCCCCACCCCCACCCCCACCCCCACCGAGCCTTTCAGCCTAGGCCACAATCATAAGGCCAGTCTAATTTTTTTTCAGCTAACTGTTCATTGGTTTGGTCACACATGCAAATTTAAAGCTATGGGTGGCCTTATAAGTCATTAAGCCTATACTTTGACGTAACAACTCTCAAAATGTATTGCACAATGATTTATTTTCATGTTATTTGTTCTTACATTGAATGTATATATAACATTTATTGTACATCTGTGCATTTATTTATAAATATTCCAAGCAGTTTAAACAAGTTTTTTCATTGCTGTTTCCAACAGTTTAATGATACTACATTGTAATGATAATCTTTATGCATTGATATGAAATTAGCAGGCTATATCAAAACATCAACAAAAACTCATTATGTGCCTTGCTTGGCCATTTAGTTCTTATTACAAGGACCAGATTAACACTTTAATATTTCATAGCTATAATGCAGTGAAAGAAATCGAGAAACATCAAATTAGTGTCCAACATACACGATTTACCCTATTGACCTAATGGCCCATAAACAATATTGTTTTAACCATTTTTTTCGTAGGCTGTCTTATCATAACATTTCAAATTATTGTTTACAGCAATAGTTATGGGTAAATATTAACATTTGAGTACAACTAGCCCCCCTTCCCCCTACCTGCTAAAACAAAGTCATTGTAAGTTAACTTTCAAACAATAAGGAACAACTTTATTTTATTAGATCCTTGTAGGGAATTATGTAAGCTTTGTAACGAGCCATCAGACAAGAAAATCCGTGCAATATTAAGCGAAGTGGCGAAAAAACGTCATATACTGCAGCCTGCTGCATTGTTTGAATTACCGCGCCAAGATGGCGGGCCTGATGACGTGCGCCAGCCTATTCAGCTAGCGACCGATGCGGCATCTAGGCTTTTATATCTATGGCACATACTTTACTTTCTGCAATCTCTCACGTTCACTAGGAATTTTGACACATTAAATTTTGTCTATTAGTCCAGCCCACCAAAAAAAAAAGGGGGGGGGTGGGTTAAGACTTACTGTACACCTTTTTTAACTTTATTTTGGATTGATTGTGGTGTCAAGGAAATCTGTAAACCACTAGCTAAGAATAATGGAGGACAAGGAAATAGAAACCAATGGCTAAAAGGAGACTAGGAAGTCTGTAAGCCATAATTCCCTTTAGTTAAATACCCAACCACTATGCAACCCTAGAAGCAACATAAGGAGACTCTGGGTGGTGTCGACAGGCCAAAATGTAATACTGATTAAGGGGTGGGGGGTTTTGTGGTAATGGTTCCATCATCACAGTTTAAGACCTGCCCAATGAACTATTCGGTAAATATTGGAGGCAAAGAATGTCTCAACACCTGAATGCCAAAGTAAGATAGCCCTATTAATGAACTTGTTGGGATGTTTGTACGGTGTTTGATGCATGGAACCAGTAGTTATTCAGCAACGGGACCAGCGGCTTTACGTGACTTCCGAACCACGTCGAGTGAACTTCTATCACCAGAAATGCACATCTCTCACTCCTCAATGGAATGGCCGAGAATCGAACCCGCGACTACCGAGGTGAGGAGCAAACACCAAACCAACCACGCCACTAAGGCGCTGAACTTGTTGGGATGATTAATGCAAAAATATCCTGGCCTACGGGACAATGCCAATCATTGTCCTAACCTTTAACAGATAAATAGGTGACTAAACTACCAAATAGCTTTCCATTCAGACCTGCTGATGAGAAATAGGAATAAGAATGTTATCAATGTGAATAATAATCCATACAAGCCACATGACACGAAAGTGACGTAAACATAACTAGACAAGGCATACACTGCAGGATTGGAACGGAATGGAACATGAAATTTAGGCTTGAGGCCAAGCACCACAGCAGGATTGGATAGGACTACAGAACTAAATATGGAATTTAGGCCAAATACCAAGCGGTGGGACATATGAAGTCATTCAGCGCCGCAGGAGAAACTAACAATAAAAGTAGTTTGAAAGGAAAACTTCGCAGTTGCATTATGAAAAAACTGTTTGAGAGGGTGGAAGACAAGATCGAAGAAAGGAAATAACAAAGGTACAGTAAAAGGAACGAACAGTGCACTGATGACACTAAACCACCACCAACAAAGGATTGGATTATAGAATTTAGGTCAAAGGTCAAGTGCTGGGGTCGACGAGGTCATTCAACGCTGAAAAGGACAGCAACACCTGGAAATGTTAGCAGGAGGAATACAGATCCTAACTTACACTAGAACTTGGAAAAAATCCAGGGACCATTTTATCACTGTCATGTTGGTTTTGGTATCTAAAACTGGTGCATCTTCACAAAGCAAAGCAGAGGGAAATGAGGGTAAAATGTAAAATAACTGGTAAATAAAAACCAAATTTTCAGGAAACCAAAATACATCATAGATTATATCCTCAACTAAAGATTAACTATAAGTTATCAAGCTGGGCACCATGTTTGCTCTATACAGCAACTAAAGGAGGCTACTACAAAACCACGAGGTTGATATATTACAGGTATGACAGGAGACAACAGTGGTGAACGCATGACCAATTTCATCGTGAGGCAAATGGAAAACAGACAAAAATGGCAGTTTGACAAACTGAGGAAACTGTAGGAGGTCAAGGAATCCAAGTCACCTACTTCAATGTACACCTCTTGCTCTTCCAGAAGACTAGATTTTCTTCATGGATGGTCTGGTTTTACAGCACATAAATAACAATCGCAGCAATGGTTTGTACTAAGTATGGAAAAAAAAATACATAAATAAAACCAGTAAAAATTGGTCTCCGTAAAAATAAAGGCTTTTCCAGAGGGGGTTAAAAAAAAACCCCAACAAAGGGGAACCAAATTTTTATTTAAAAAAAATATATGTAACCCCATTTAACACTAACAATATTTACACAGAATTTTCAGCCAATCACCTAAAAAGTAAAATATAATTAAATCCGAATCACTACCACAATCTTTCAATATCATGTGTGCTAAACTTTACATCTCATCCACAGGAACCACTCAATAGTATTATAACAGGATTCAGTCACGAGAGAGAGAGAGAGAGAGAGAGAGAGAGAGAGAGAGAGAGAGTTAAACTATCATTATCATGATACTGCAGTTGAATAGGGGGAGGGAGGATTATTATTATGCAGTTTACAAAAAAAAAAAAAAAAAAAAAAAACTATTGAATTACAAAATTCAATTTCCAACTTGTAGGGTTATACTGTAGAACCTGTTTTCAAGCGAGAGGTGAAACTTGTTGCAAATAGAATGGAGAAACTACCAAAGAAGGACAAATATCAAAGCATACAAGAATAACTCGGCAAAAGGAGAAACAGGTCCCACTTATGGTTAAAACTCTGGGATGTTATTCTTTTAGAAATGAAATTACTTATCCCATACAAAGATAATACCTTAATTTGACCTACTTCATGAGTAGCATAATCCACTGTAGAAGAAAAAGGAACAGCCAAGTCCAGAAGGTTGACACATGCAACCAAGGTCCTATTCCGGTTACTGGTGCTTTCTTTTTATCAGCAATAATAAAGAACAGTGAGGTTAAGTTTGTAACTCTCATGGCTGGCTGGAAGGATATGCTCTTCATAAACCAGATTAGATACGTACTCGGGAGGTCATGGGACGGGGCCTTTAACAAAAACCATGATTCCAAAGGCAAATGGAAGGAGAACAGTAACAGGTGCGAAAAAATGCTACATATTGAAGAATACTGAAATAAATATTACATCACAAGAAAAATTTAAAGACTACTTTACATTGATCTAGCTTCTGACCTCCGTACTTTGTTAACCAAACTTGACATTTGCAGTTGGTTGGTTGACAATCTCTACATACAGAGAATGGGTCATGTGGGTTATCAATTAATAAATATTCACAAGTTAAACAACTGTCAACGATTCAAAGACTGCGAAGAATTAATCCTATAACCTTTTCTCTTTTATACCTACAAGGGCAGGATCAAAATATTTTCCACATTTACATCAGTTTCGACGTTAATTTTTTTTAGAATGACACAGAATGAAAAATTTTCACAACGAAAACTGAATACAGATCAAGGCAAGGCAACACTAAAGTTGAACAGACTAGTGAAGAGAGGTCAGGGATAACAGCTAAAAACCAGGATAACAGCTAAAAACCAGAGGCAAAAGGCAATGCAGCTGAAATTGCAAGGACACTGAAGATATCAAAATTCAAAACTACAGTTACTACTGTTGGATGTTGGACAAGAACCAACAAGTTGCCATATGAGAATGTGATCTGTGCAACCTCGTGCGAAGGTCAGATGAAAACACAAATAAGAAAGACTTTCAATTCGGACAGACTACGAAAAAGAGGATAACAAGGTCTATTAACGAATGAACCAGAGAACATGGAAATAAACACTTATTCAAAATAAGTAAACATTGCATACCTTTGGAACAAGATTAATAGGCCATTAACCAGTGTGTGACAGAATACTGTTTGTGTAGCACAGACTATGGAAATAAGTATACCATGAGATATTAAAAAACAAATTCACTAAGTATATATATAAAAAATACATACATGAGAGAAATGGTGCAATTCACTTGGAAGTATTATTACAGAGTAGCAGACAGGACTTGAAAAATGGTGACAGCATTGCACCTTTTGCATGTAATGGTTCACACGGACTCATCACAATGTGCAAAATACAGAAGAGAGGAAGATAATCCGTTAAATTCAATAACTTCATAAGAATCATGCACAAAAGGAAATGTTAGTATATCTCAGGAAAGCACTGACTGGAGTAACCAGACCAGCAATTCCATGGAGCACTACAAAGGTAATGTTACTAAGCAAGTGTTGGTACTTCATCACGGTATGAGAACTTTGTGAATACTGTGATACATACATGCAGATCGTGTCCATCACAGATCAACACACAGCCTACTACTGCTAATCAACATCGCAAATGAATTTAGAGAAATGAAGAAAGCGAAGCCTCTAAAAACTTGTGCTTGTCTAGTTCACCTAGTCTTGACGGCTGAATCAGAGATAAATAAATGACTAGTGTCAACAGCTGAATCTGAGAAAATGAACTTTCAATAAATGTCTGAAAGGTGGAAGCTTGATGATTGTAAATCAAAACAAGCAA
The DNA here is from genome assembly GCF_015104395.2 of Macrobrachium nipponense. NCBI lineage: Eukaryota > Metazoa > Arthropoda > Malacostraca > Decapoda > Palaemonidae > Macrobrachium > Macrobrachium nipponense. The sequence goes on along the minus strand of NC_061098.1, from coordinate 2,265,351 downwards.
AATTTACTTTATGATAGGAATGAAGCTAAGGACCAGGCATGGTCTGAACCACATGGGAATTCATGCAGAAAGTGCGAAAGTATAAAATAACAGACAACAGAGAAATCTCTTTGGATATCTACTCACAAATTATTTCAAAGTAACCATTTATAGGATACACATACAAAAAGCTTAAAATTGACTGACTGATTATAGCTATCATAACTGGCATCACAACACCTAGGTCATTAAACCGCACCTGAAGTAATTCTCTTTGGTATTTGCTTGGACCCAGAAGCCTCGTATTTTCATCAGTTCTTTCGTCTCTTCTCGCTGGGATGTCCACTTCTTTAAATTTAATTTGTCTCAGTTACAATTCTTATTCAAGAACAAATCCCGGAGGGAAGTCCAACGTATATGAATAACATATGCAATGTCCCTATACCTCTACAAATTGCACGGCCCTTTAGTTATTCCAACACATGACTGCGCAATAAGTCCTAGCAAAAGTCAACCCATAACTTAGGGCACAAGTCATACTTCAATTATGATTTTTGTTCTTATGTATTGAGCAACAGATGGGGACTTTAAGGGCACTCGTGATGAGGATGAACAAATACAGTTTATCATCTTCATGGAACCTGTAATAAAATAAGACAGCTATAAATTCAGTGCTATAATTTTTACTCTGGCATACAACAAAATAATGAATGTACCTAAAACAGTCTTTCCTAAATAACTTTTCATATTCTGTTAATAAATATTTGAATACAAATCACCTATGGCAGAACTATTCCCACACATACAATTGACATCTTTTAAAACAAATAAGAATAGGTTTTAAAATATCTTCATTCACAGAGTACACAAACCAGTTGCTATACTTCCACCTACTGCCCAAGGAAGAGAAGTTAGCTAACGGCTTCCATGAAAAAGATAATTTAGAGTGAATATAATGTCCCACTGTCAGGTTAAGCCTCAATCTGTACTCTCATTCTCAGTTTAGTTTAAACTGCCTGATTTGCATGTAAACATCAACAATGGATATGAAACAAATTTATGGCAATGTATTGTATAAACATATGTACTATGTCACTACACAGTTAGGTAATGTCAAAGGTTGATGTCAATTCTAAAATTTTCTAATAATGTTATAGGGGTAACTTTAGTTGTACAGCCTAACTAAGGTCTAGGCAACAGTAATGCTTGAATCGTATAACTTTATCATGGGTAATTCACAATTATCCTAAAACATACGACCTTCTTGTATACTTCAGTTGTATACCCAAGTCCCAAAATTATAAGCTCATTTTAGGTACTGTTATTCAAGGCTACTGCTGGGGATTAGTCATAACTAACATTTCAATATTGAGTTGCTTTGTGTTTTAATCAACTGTCTGCATACTCAAATAAATGCACAACAGAGATTGCAAGATCAACGATCACTTCACATCTAATCGGGTATTTCCTACATAATTGCTACCAAGTATCTATGCATTACACAATTCTAAGCAACAGGAATTTATTCTTCTCTTCTGCATAAAACATGCGTACCATTTAAATTTATGCGCAGAAGTTACCTTACATCAATTCACTACAGTAACAGGAAATTAGTCCAGATTTCTTATGATACTTTGAAGACAAATCATTACACCTTACCATACAAATTCAATTCTACAAGTTTTGTAGTTATCCCCTTTAGATGATATTTGAAGTACCTAATGCAATGATAAAAATCAATACTGCAAATATTATACTACCACCAAGATTGCATTCACAAGAATGTTTTACTCTATAAATACTACTGCCAGCTTTTATACTCCCTTGAGGGAGAGTAACAATCGACTACTGATTTTACATAAATCCATCAGTAAGAATTCAACCTCCTGTCCTAACGCTGGAAGCTTTGGCCGATTGCACCTTCCTAAGGGCAGTGGGGTCACAATATCCCTATACAATGAACACTTGGGACACAGGTGGTTATCCTTGGGTAACATTAGCCATTAAAACTACATGCCAGTACTGTAGTATTAATGAATAGTATTGAACTGTCCGTTCTTCCCCTTTTAAGTTCTCATATTCTCCTACAGATTTCTTCTATGCATCTATTTGAAATATAAATTAAGTACTACTGGTTTCTGGGGGCCTAACCTTCACACATGGGTTAGCAAAGAAAAGTCAAACTCAATCCACAAGTGAATGACTATACCTTGAATTTTCTAGAAACAGTATCTAAAACTTGATGGGATGTTTTCAGCTAACATTCATACTGTACTTAACTCATCTCTTATTTTTCCAACATGACTGTTTTAAAGTACCTAGTTATAAGAAAGCTAAAAATATACTAACGAGAAAAATGTTCCTAAGTACACAATTCTATCCGTACTCTCTCTAATTATACTTAGATTCTGCCAGATTCATAGGTATATTTCCTTATATACTCTAGAATTGGGCATGTCAATGAACAAATTGTTGGACTTCATACTCAATCAAATACGTATATCAGAAGGACATTTGCTAGGGGTTTAAGGGGAACTAATAAGGACAAGAACTTAACCCAAAGGAACTTTTTGAATCTTAAAACATTCTTGCTGCTGTAAGAAAAATTTCTGATTCTTGGGATGAAGTTAAGCTGACGAACTTGAATAGTGTGTGGAAAAAATTGTCTCCAATTTGTGAATGATTTGTAAGGCTTTGAGGAGTCGCCAAGAATATTGTTGAAGTGAGCAATTACTTAAGCAGCTTGATTTGGAGGTGGAGCTTGATGATGTCCTTAAATAAAGATTTTTGCATTGTAAAATTAGTGAAAATACTGGTGCTCCCAAGTTAAGCTAATTAACTGAGACAGAAAGTGAATATTGTCTTTAAGTTAGGCCTGTGCTTATGCAGTTGATGAATGTATCGTAGAAACAGGAAAATCATTTATTCAACTATGTAGTAATGGTATTGTGGATTAAAATATTTCACTCTATTTTCAGTAACAAGTTGGCCCTAGCCTCCTTATTTGCAAATTCAGCAGCATTCAGCAGATGGAGACGAGTCAGTTCTTTAACTCCACAGTACTTCAGCAACTCATGATTTTGATTAAGGTAAGTTTTAATGAACATGAAAAAGAAATCCCACGTAGTTGTAGGTTAAAAGGGGATCTAGTTGACAAGGTAAGGAATACATCATTGTATTTAACAATGTGTTTTCCCCCTATGCAAAAATCCCCCTCTCCCATTGTAGTTCATAATTACAGGCTATGGTGATGGTCATGGCTTCATGTAAAGATTAACAAGTTTTGTTATTTGTATCCCATCACCCGCATAATTATATCAGTTGTGAGTGCATGCATGTATTCACTAACTACTGCTGCAGAGTTATATACTAAACACAAAGTTATGAGGGCTATAGTACTAGTATATTAAATGTACAGTTAGTACAGAAACTTTGTGCATGGTCATATCACTGTCCAGTATCACTTGGGAACTGCATTACCAGCATAGGTAAAAGATTTTGCCTTTTAAAACTTGTAAAAAGAAGCTATGAAAAAAAAAAAAAATTAAATTATGGTCCGTGCTTAAGCAGTTGATTTAATGTGTTGTAGGAATACAGAAAAATAATTGATTGAAGACTTTTGGTATTATGGTTTAAAATAAATTTACCCAACTATTTACAGGAAGGTTCGCCCTACCCTCCGTAATCTCAAATCCAGCAGTCTTCAACATCAGGTTAAGAAAAAGATGAGGAGACCGCCTCAGTGGCATGATTGGTTTGGTCTTGGCCTGCCACCTCGGTGGCAGAGTTCAATTCTCTGGCATTCCATTGAGGTGTGAGAGATGTGTATTTTTGGTGATAGAAGTTCATTCTCAACGTGGTTTGGAAGTCACTTAAAGCAATGTGGTTCTGAAATCATGAAAACTATTGGTCCTGTTGCTGATTAACCACTGGTTCCATGCAATGTAAAAGCACCATACAGACAAACAAAGATGAGGTAGTTGTTCATCCCCTTTATTTTCAAAGTTAACTTCATTTTGCATTTTATTTGAAGGTAACTGAAGTTTTATTTCCCAATTTCAGCTATAGTTTCGGTAAGGGACATCGTGTTCCAATCAGACTTGGTGATTTTGAATCTCAGTTTAGCTTCAGTGGGAGGAGTTTTATTATCAAAATCACATAGACGCTGTATTGGGATTGCTGTAATTATGCCTAAAGTAACTGAAAGAAGATTGCCAACCGTGCCTAAAGATATGGGATGGAATTGAAAGAGGAGGACTCGACTTTTAAATTAAACTCTTTGGTCAGACGAAATAGGATTCTCATATGCGTTTTTTGTCCTTAATTAAAAGGAGTGACTGCAAATCGGCTAAAGGCTACGTTTGTTGAACTAAAGGGTGACTGTAGGATTAAAGTAGAATTGAGTGCTTGGTTGCAAAGGTAGGTAGAAAAAAAATCTAGCTTTTATTTTCCCTGCAAATTCAAGGTACTTTGAAAAATATTCAGGGCTGTACATAAAACCAAACAAATGAAACAAGTGAGATTAATTCAATTCTCAGTGATTGAAGGATTTTTCTTATATTTCATCAATGCTTTTTTTGTAATAGAATAATCTGGCATTTATTCACCTTCGCTGTAAATGCATTAACATTTCTCTTGGAAATATACGTATTGTCGTAGGTTACTTAAGCAGAGAGGGTCCCTTTATCATTTCTCATAGATTAAAGGCGATACTGTTGTTACATCCATGATTTTTGCTGTAAAACCATCTAAACTATTTAAATTTATCATAAACTCAATATTTGTTTATGATTTTTCTCCTCAATTCTCATTTTTCCTCTTGAAAGTAAACAAAGTTCGGTTACTAATTCTCGGTGTTGAATCAGTGTTATTGCAATGAGATAATGTACTGTTTTAGTTGCATTTGCTATAATTGCATGAAATTTTCTTACATATTCTCTTTAACCTAGTTCATTTTGTCGTACCTAAAGTTTGGAATGTCTATTTTCAACATGAATCGAAACAAATATACTTAATTTTCACTGTGGTGCGTAGGGGGAAAGTAGGGGAAAATCACCTCAGGTGTAGGGGAAAAGGCAAATGTTCCGAGTCTGGGCATTGGCAACAATGTCACAAATGAAAGCCGGCTGGTTCTGATTTCTGTTTCATCTCCCTTCCGTACAATCCTATTTTCTTGTGCTAAAAGAAGACTTTCGGTAAGGTGAAAGCTTCGGTATCGTAGATTTGATTAATGGTTATATTTTTAAGGTTTTTACGAACGGTTATGTTAAGTAAGGCGGAAAATATCGCAGATTTTCTAGGTGTACATTGTATCTATGTCAAAGCCATGGCTGCCATTTTGCTATGCTTGTCATTGTTCCTTTGTTCCACTATTTTGATAATTTCAGTTATTCACTAATATCGTAAAAAATAAGGTATATCTAATAGAAATAGTCGTTGGAGGTGAGGATTTTGTGACTTCAAAGGGTAATTGAAATATTGCGAGGGTTATCCTGGTTAGTACTAGTTTGGGAAATGTAGGCCATAAGCCTAGGTTAGAGTCTTTGCTTTAATTATTAGGTATAACAAAATTGAAAGAAAATCAAACTGCTTTTATTATCCACACATGCATGTACTACCTATAGGCCTAAGTAATTAAGTAGACCTTAGTCGTACTAGGTTTCAACCCGGCTATTAGCCTATAGGCTAGGCCTATATTAGGTGTGCCTATTGTAATTTACTGAGGCCTAGGTGAGGTTAGGGGTCAGGGTCAAGTGGGTGGAGTGTCCCCTTAACCCACCCCTCAGCCCCACACCGAGTTAAGCGCCTCAGTGGTGTGATCGGCATGGTCTTGACCTGCCACCTTGTTGGACGCGAGTTCAATTCTCGGGCATTCCATTGAGTTGTTAGAGATGTGTATTTCTGGTGATAGAAGGTCACTCTCGACGTGGTTCTGAAGTCAAGTGAAGCCGTTGGTCCCGTTGCTGGATAACCACTGAGTCCATGCAACGTAAAAAAAAAAAACCATAGCATACCTCCTTCGAGTCTAGGTTAGGACCCTGGTGCCTTAGGTTAGGCCAGGTTTAGAATAGCAAAGACTACTTCAGCAGTTGGCTAGAAGAGTATTTGGTAATTCTAGGCTATAATTCCACAGGGACTGCAAGGAACGGTCCCATTTACAAAAGCCACTAGGGATTGGGGCGTCAAATGTATTTTGCCAAGTTTAGCTCTGACCCCAAAAGGTAACGGCATAGTTTTAATACATAAGCAATCCAAATAGACTACAGGAAACTTTAATTTCCAAAGAAATACCCGACGCTGAGTTATTACCTACACCTACCAAATATTTATAGTAGGGTAGATGACATAGCGGCCACCGATCCCAGAGCACGGCCACTTTCCAAAAAATAACCGGAATTATGCCATTATTTCATAATTTAGGAGAAAACGCTCCCTTTGAAAGAAGTATAGAGGTCATTGTGTGCTGGCCAGATAGTTGGCCGATATGTCTCTGCTCTGTCATTTATCCTATATTTTTAACTATTTAAAGTTTTTTTGTTTTTATGTATTTCCCAAGAGGCTGATTCTAACTGCAAGGGAAACTGAGGATAAACTGAATGCCTAGTTACCAAACCTGAGGGGCATGGTGGTAGTCTGTAGTTTAGTGCCCTAGGCTAGCATAGGTAGGAATGGGAGAGTCAAATGGCAACAAAACTCCACTGGCCAGGTAAAGCACGTCCTTGTAGTAGACCTATATTTTAGGTTCTCGGTTTACATCATACTTGACATATGTAATTTTGTGCTTTCTCACAATCTCCGATAATTTTATCAAAAAAATTCTTGTTCCATCATTTGGGTGGTTAATTTATGCATTATTGGCATGTCTAGTATTTCTTTGGAGATTGGAACAAACACATAAATGTCTTGTGTTGGAATACGGGGAAGGCGGCATCAGTCACTTGCCCGCTATATGCCATCTTGTTTGGAACCATGAAAAGAGGAAGTGGGGAAGATAGTGACAGTGAAGAGTTTGGGGTTAGTAAAGGTTAGTTCATGAGGTTTTAAGGCCATAACCTTAGGGTGCAAGGAGAAGCTGGTAATGGTGATGGGAAAGCTGCACGTTAGTTTCTTATTGCATTGGCTGAGGTAATCAAGGAGGGGGATTACTAAGGAGGAGAAGACAGCACCAGGTCACAAAGTCAGCAAGGAGAGACTGACTTTGGTCTTTGGGATTACTGCTATTGGTAATTTCAATCTGAAATCTATGTTGGTGTATCTGCCAGAGAATCCAAGGGCACTGAAGGGAATTTGCAAGGGTTAGCTACTTGTCTTTCAAGGCCTACTACGTACTATCATTCTAATGCTGGGCTGTATAATAATTTTCACCGATACTCTTTATATTTACAATATTATTTTGACTTGCGTTATCTGGATTAGAAAAATTCTCATAAGGAAATAAGTGAAATTCCCCTACCATCAGCCTACACAAAGGTTATTTTCCCCGTAGGTTTCCCCTAACCCCTACGGAGACCAGATTTTCCCTACTGTAGTAGAATGGCTCTGGGAGAATATCCCTAGGAGTGGCAACACTGATTTGTGAACAGCATTGATACCAAGTTTGCCAATTAGGAATCTTAATTATTTTTTGGTAATTTTAGTGATTATACGAACATACTAACATACTATTAATTATATGGATAATTATAATACAAGTATATATATTTCAAGCTTTTTAATATAATCAATTTCTATATAAGACAGATTATGATAATTTACTAGTGCCTGTTGGCAACATAACTTGAGCAAACACAATGTTCTGAAATGTTAGACATACTCTATTGGAACAATTGAAAATACCTGTGTATTAATAATTAAAACGATCAAAAATACGTGTTTATCTATGAAGAATGAGATCGTAGATAATTAAATAAATAAAAACATACTGTACATTGAACATATTTACCCTTAAAAGGTATACATGGCGGAATATGACGTCATACATTTGGTTAGCAAATTTAAATATGCTTGGACTTGTGTTTATCAAAATAATTCTATTATGTACTAACTGTATTTTGTGCTTCACTAAGGACCTATAATATATAAATTTCTTCGTGTTTGTCCAATCTATTCACTGCATACCTGCAACCATTAACTATTTTAATAAGCACAAAATAATTATTGGACACTACTTGTTCTAACATTATAATGATGTTTTTTTTTCCCTTTATTTCATCCGTCATATTTTTTTTTTCAATTACTTGACCAAACTGGATTCAATGAATACATTCACAAACATGTTTAGAGGAATTTTTCAAACTTTTTTTATTAGTGAAATTACTTTTGGAGACCAATATGAAGTTAAATATTAAATTTTCAATAGCCCAGGCAATGGTTGCAAGTTGGCTATGATAAGGGTTTGTCATTTCAAAATCCGTTATTATTATTATTATTATTATTATTATTATTATTATTATTATTATTATTATTATTATTAGTTATTATTATTATTATTATTATTATTAGTAGTAGTAGTAGTAGTAGTAGTAGTAGTAGTAGTAGTAGTAGTAGTATCATCATCATCATCATCATTCATCATTCATTCATTATTCATCATCATTCATCATTATTCATCATTCCTTATTCATCATTATTATTCATCATATTCATTATTATTCATCATTCATTCTTTCATCATTCTTCATCATTCATCATTCTTCATCATTCATCATATTCATCATCATTCATCATCATTATTCATCATTCATCATCATTATTCATCATTCTTCATCATTCATTCATCATTCTTCATTCATTCATCATTATTCATCATTCATCCTTCATTATTCATCATTCATCATCATTATTATTATTATCATCATCATCATCATTATTATTATTATTATTATTATTATTATTATTATTATCATCATCATCAATATTCTTATTATTATTATTATTATTATTATTATTATTATCTTATTATTATTATTATTATCATCATCAATATTATTATTATTATTTTATTATTATTATTATTATTATTATTATTATTATTATTATATTATTATTATTCAATTATTATTATTATTATTATTATTATTATTATTATTTTATTATTATTATTCATTCATACAATTATTATTATACACGTTTATTTTCATACTTGTAATACCAAACTGCTTTCTTCAAAAATTAATCTCATTTGTTTGATAAGACTTACGATATTCCCAGACATAAAGTTTCAGCAGGTGATAACCAAATATGTCTTAGAATTATGGGCATGTACAGAAGCCTCCTGAGTATCGCGTCGAACCATGGCACTCCTACAGTGTGTTTCTAGGATGATGTTAAATATCTAAGCATGAAGCACAAATACTCAAGTTATAGAAGATTCTTTAAAAAAAATGAAATGAATTTAATTTCAGCAACTTCCGGAATCTCACGATATGCAATTAACCACGGTAATTCAATAACTAGCCACTAAGAGGCCTTTTTGGCTACATACTCGACGATATAGCGTAGAGTGGTTTTGTGGTTATACCTTAACCTTCTACTACTTTGTAATTACGAAACAGTGGTTAATTTAGTCTTAAACTAATTAGGCTGTGGTTTAGCAGAGCTATCAAATGAGCATCGCATTAATTTAGTGTTTTTGTGTCGTTTTATATCTAAGATATGAACTTTATTCTTCAGTAAAATACTTCACACAGGTATAGACGAAATAAAATAGGCCTACCACATCACTAAATAGACTAACCTATACAATTCCCTATTCCTGACACTTAAATTCACTACAGCTTATAAGAAATATAATTAAAATACAAGAGCAAAACTTGAAGAATTCAGTCTGCAGACTTGGAGGCAGGTATGGCTGTGACCTCAGTCAACATTTTTGAATCTTACAACTATTAAAAATCTAGCTTGCAATGACTCAGTATTTACGAGAATCCGCGCTGACCTTGTATCAGTGGGTTGTGGAGGTATATATTAAGCTGTATGTGCGCGTGCATATATATACGTGTGCCCATCCCTGCGCTCGTGCGAAAATCAGAAACACATGTTAAGGTACGAGAACATAGTAGACTTTTACTGCATGGACGCATGTATTCAAGCTGTAGATAACCTTTGAGTCTCAAAAAAGAAAAGAAAAAAAAAAAAAAAAAATTAAAAAAAAAAAAAAAAAAAAAAATTGCTCGTTCTTTTAAGTATTTCCCACAATGAAACTATATGTTCATACATATCAAAATTTCTTGGTCTCTAAAAGTTATGTGTTCAAATATAGCGAATTTTCAGTTTTATTTGCCTTCAGTAATTGTAGTATATACATACATATATATATATATATATATATCATATATATATTATACATATATAATATAAATTACCATACCATCAAGATAAAATACAAATACACAATTAATCCTACCTTTGTTTACCAAACAACTGTAACAACAAAATAACAGTAAACAAATAACCTCCAAATGACAAATCCAAGAATGCGAACTTGAATTCATCCCAAATAACAACTGTCACAACCAATAACAACTTCCGCCGGACCATGCTATTGCGGTCACAGCATACGAGACACCTTTCCTTCCTGTTATTTGTAATCACTTCCTACCGCCTCCTCCTCAACCCCCTCCTAACCCCACCCCCCTATCACATCCCCTCCTCATTCCTTCACCTCCGGCTGTTCTTCCTTCCTCCTCCCAGACCTTGCAACAGCAGGGTCGGAGAAAAACCGCATATGGAAGCTAGGAAAGTGAGGAAGAGGAAGAGGATTGTTCAAGGTCGGAGGGTGTGAAGGGGGATGGACAGCAAGGTGGTGTACTGTCTCCTTCGCTGACTGCCTGCGGAAGCTGG
>NC_061098.1:2249571-2254030 GCF_015104395.2 Macrobrachium nipponense | reverse complement strand
GAATTTAAAAAATCTATTTAAAATAATTCCATTGTGATTTCGGGAGCAACTTCCAAGATTAATATGTCTAGCATTTAAATCACCGAGTAATACACAATCCTCAGAATAAATGACATCAGGTAGATAGATCCTCAATAGCCAAAGAATCCGCATGTACATAAACATTAACAATTTATATTTCTGCATCTTGAAGTGTTACTTTAATAGCCAAAGACCCAGTACCATTGACTTTACTAGCACAGTAGTATGATGCTGGAATAGTATTTCTTATGTAAATTGTTAAACCTCTGCAATTCGTGGATTCATCAGCTTGCAATTCAAAATGATAGTAACCGTTAATTTGTAGTGATGAAACGTTTCTACCTACTTCCTGCAAGGCTATTACATCAACATTCGTAGACTGAGTATATGCATGCAAATCAGTAATTAGTTTTTTAAACTTTATATTCCAGGATATAATTTGGAGTTTATGTGCCATTTTCAGTAATACTCTTTCTTAACTTACTTGCAGAATGAAGAATATTCATTTTTAAATCATTGGTTGGACTTTCATATATTCGGTTATCGAATCAAGAACGAGAGTAGAATCTCCGACCACATTTTTCACATAATCTGGCTTATTTGCTGACAAGCCAGCCTTGCATGCAACTGGGCTTTCACCAGCAACATTATCATATACCTCTGCAACCTCAACATTTTGAGTCACCCTTTCATTAAGAATAACCTTATTTTGCAAATAATATACGATTCATAGTACTCTTAATACCTAACACGGCCTGTTTAAGTTCTTCAATCTCTTTACGAAATTCTGAGATAAAGTTATTATAATGAACTTGCATCTCCTCACGAGATTTATTCTTGACCAAACTTTGGTTTTGCTGTTCCATACGCTTTTCCCAGAAATTCTCACTAACACTGGAACCTGAGTATGAATAAAAGCAGAACTATCATTCCTTGGATTTTCATTATTTGTCCTAAGCGAACGATCACTTTTGGGCCTTCGGGGGGACACAATTACAGCATTTTGGTTGGATTACTTCCTTTTCCTTGATTTTGTCACCACACACCTTCGACTCTTGGGATTTACTTACAAAATCGACAGCGATGCTCATTTAAGCCCTTCCAGGCCATATGATCCCACTTGCAACACTTATAACACATGACAGGGTTGTCAGTGTATACACAGCAACACGTTTGTATCCTAGGCACTTGATAAATACTCTCTCTATTGGAGTTAATAACTTTAACTTTTCTACGCTTTGCCCACATGAATAGCTCGTCAACTAGTACATCTTCTGGATCCAAATAATTAAGGTAGTCAAAAATAATTACCTTTGTACATACACCAAACAGATCCTTTGGTTTTCCATTACAATATTTTCAAAACCACTTTTTGTTTAAAAAAAACCAACAGCTACCTCATCCTTCACTGTAATATATGGGATGTTTCTCCTTACCCTAAATAGAACCTCAAATTCAGGATGACACTTGGACAGCAGAACTGCCCATCGAACCCTGAAAATCATAGAAGCAAAACATTCTTGGGAAAATCACAGCCGAGCTTCTTTTAGCTTCATAACATTACCTTCTTTTGTTGAACGAGCTTTCACCTACAAATAATTTCTTCAGCACTGCTCATCAATCCTTTTCTTCTGTTTTTCTTACTTTGGACTGTGATAAAGGGTGCTTCGTTTCATCTGCCGCGTATCCTAGACACATCTAAATCCCATCTATGACGATCTCTGCGAGCTCCGATCCAAGCCTATCATGTGGCTGCTGTTCTTTAATATCTTCAGCCTTATCATCAGTCCATGAACGGTCAGATCCCGGTCTAATGTTTTCTGGCTAAAATAGTAAGCTTCACTACAAACAAACGGTTGGGAACACGTGGCCATTCTGGATGCCTTGCTGCTTTTGGAGTTGGAAGCACTCTAAAGAATGCGCATAGAGATGGCTAGTAGATGGCGCTGGTTGATGCTTATAGCGATGGCTAGATGGCGCTGGTGCTGGTTGATGCTTATAGCGATGCCTAGAAGGCGCTGGTGCTGGTTGATGCTTATAGCGATAGCCTAGATGGCGCTGGTGCTGGTTGATGCTTTATTAGCGATGGCTATGATTGGCGCTGGTGCTGGTTGATTGCTATAGCGATGGCTAGATGGCGCTGGTGCTTGCTTGATGCTTACTAGCGATGGCTACGATGGCATTGGTGCTGCGTTGACTGGCTTTATAGCGATGGCTAAGATGGCATTGTGCTGGTTGTTGGATGGCTCATAGCGATGGCTAGATGGCGCTGGTGTGGTTGATGCTTATAGCGAATGGCTAGATTGGCATTCGGTGCTTCGGTTGATGCTATAGCGATGTGGCTAGATCGGCGCTGGTGCTGGTTGATGCTTATAGCGATGGCGTAGGATGGCGCTGTTGCTTGCTGTTGATGCTTATAGCGAGGTGGCTAGATGGTCATTGGTGCTGGTGTGCTTATAGCATGGCTAGATGGCGCTGGATGCTGGTTGAGTGCCTTATAGGCGATGGCTAGTATGCATTTGGTGCTGGTTGATGCTTATAGCGATTGGCTAGATGGCGCTGGTGCTGGTTGGATGCTTAATATAGCGATCGGCGCTGGTGGCTGGTTGATGCTTAATAGCGATGGCTAGATGTGCTGGTTGCTGGTTTGATGCTTATAGCGATGGCTAGATGGCATGTGTGGCTGGTGATGCTTATATAGTGATTGGCTAGATGGTGGCGCTGGTGCTGGCTTGTTATGCTATAGCGATGGCTGCAGATGGCATGGTGCTGGTTTGATGCTTAATAGCGATGGCTAGATGGCGCTGGTGCTGGTTGATGCTTATAGCGATTGGCTAGATGGCCGCTCGGTGCTGGTTGATGCTCTATAGCGTATGCTAGGATGGCTGTGGTGCTGGTTGATGCTATCTATAGCGATGGCTAGATGGCGCTGGTGCTGGTTGATGCATTATAGCGATGGCTAGATGGCATTTGTGTGGTGATGCTTTATAGCGATGGTAAAGATGGCGGGCTGGTGCTGGCGGTTGATGCTTATAAGCGATTGGCTAGATGGCATGGTGCTGGTTGATGCTTATAGCGATGGCTAGATGGCGCTGGTGCTGGTTGATGCTTATAGCGATGGCTAGATGGCATTGGTGCTGGTTGATGCTTATAGCGATGGCTAGATGGCGCTGGTGCTGGTTGATGCTTATAGCGATGGCTAGATGGCGCTGGTGCTGGTTGATGCTTATAGCGATGGCTAGATGGCGCTGGTGCTGGTTGATGCTTATAGCGATGGCGCGGGTGCTGGTTGAATGTCTATAGCTTTGATGGCTAGGATGTGTGGGCTGGTTGCTGGTTTGATGCTTATAGCGGATGGCTAGTTGGCATTGGCCTGGTGCTGGTTGATGCTATAGGCGATGGCTATGATGGCGCTGTGCTGTGATGCTTGCTATAGCGATGGCGCTGGTTGCTGGTTGATGGCTTATAGCGATGCTAGATGGTTGCTGGCGTGCTTGGTTGATGCTTATAGCGATGGCTAGATGGCATTGGTGCTGGTTGATGCTTATAGCGATGGCTAGATGGCGCTGGTGCTGGTTGATGCTTATAGCTATGGCGCTGGTGCTGGTTGAATGCTTAATAGCGATGGCGCTGGTGCGGTGTTTGATGCTTGGTATAGCGATGGCGCGGCTGGTTGCTGGTTGATCTGCTTACTAGCGATGGCTTAGATGGTGCTGGTGCTGGTTGATGCTTATAGCGATGGCTAGATGGCATTGGTGCTGGTTGATGCTTATAGCGATGGCTAGATGGCATTGGTGCTGGTTGATGCTTATAGCGATGGCTAGATGGCGCTGGTGCTGGTTGATGCTTATAGCGATGGCTAGATGGCATTGGTGCTGGTTGATGCTTATAGCGATGGCGCTGGTGCTGGTTGATGCTTATAGCGATGGCGCTGGTGCTGGTTGATGCTTATAGCGATGGCGCTGGTGCTGGTTGATGCTTATAGCGACGTGGCTTAGATGGCATTATGGTGGCTGGTTGATGCTTATAAGCGATGGCGGCTGGTTGCTGGTTGATGCTTATAGCGATGGCGCTGGTGCTGGTTGATGCTTATAGCGATGGCTAGATGGTGCTGGTGCTGGTTGATGCTTATAGCGATGGCTAGATGGCATTGGTGCTGGTTGATGCTTATAGCGATGGCTAGATGGCATTGGTGCTGGTTGATGCTTATAGCGATGGCTAGATGGCATTGGTGCTGGTTGATGCTTATAGCGATGGCTAGATGGCATTGGTGCTGGTTGATGCTTATAGCGATGGCTAGATGGCGCTGGTGCTGGTTGATGCTTATAGCGATGGCTAGATGGCACTGGTGCTGGTTGATGCTTATAGCGATGGCTAGATGGCGCTGGTGCTTGGCATTGATGCTTATAGCGAGTGGCTAGATGGCAATTGGTTGTGG
>NC_061098.1:2239571-2247071 GCF_015104395.2 Macrobrachium nipponense | reverse complement strand
GAACTTCATTCATTGACCTTCTTACCTGCTGCTTCTTCTTCTTCTTTAACGTGACCTGTCGGAGGTCGGCCCTGGGTCAGAATGCATTTTGATTGGCCCGCAGACACACGAGGCCGTCAGGATCAGCTCCCAGAGAGGACAAGGCGTCCTCAGCCAGTTCTGAAGGATGGCTTATGCATGTTCCCTGAGCAACGTTGTCAGTGTGGAGTGTTGAAGGGTCCTAGATTAATTCCCTGTTATGGAGTCTCTTCCAAAAGTCCATTGTTTGACCGATGTCTGCAAAGGCAGAGAAAGCAGGATACCCTCCCCTAGACTTATATAAACTATTAACTACGTTGTTTGAGAGAGAGAGAGAGAGAGAGAGAGAGAGAGAGAGAGAGAGAGAGAGAGAGAGAGAGAGCTAAAACTCTGAAGGCCATAAACACTTTGTTCCTTCATAATTTTTTTTTTAATAACCAATAATTGCCCCGATGATCTGAAAACGATGTTTGTCGTAGTTAGGTATTCCCAAAAGATCAAAATGCAATGGATATATATATATATATATATATATATATATATATATATAAATATATGATATATAATCCTAATTTTGGTATTGTCAGAGAGTATTTTAATTCATTTTATCTAAATAATCGGATAATATGAATGAAATACTCTCTGACAATTCAAATAGGAGGATATTGCGAGTCACGTTCTGAAATTAGAAGACAAATTATATACATACACATATATATAAATATATATTATATTATATATATATATATATATATATATTTATATATATATATATATATATATATATATATATATTTAATTAGCATGTGTGAGTGCGCGCGCACACATTCGAGAGAACATCCAGCAGAATTAAACAGCTAGCAACTACAACTCGTAAATTCATTGAATTCATGAGTATGATTCCACGAGAGTCACCCCACCAGAACAGCTTACGATAGGTTGCCAAACCACTTAATCGATCAAGTGGGTCTCACTTCCCCGGTGCAGATAAACCACTGGAAAAAACACAGGTATCGTTAGGTGGAAAATACCACGATTTCAATCGAGCTGAGATTATTTTTAAGGCTGCAAAACTGGTTGGTTGCTGCGAGATAGTACTAGGGTGGTAAGACGCATTTCGAGTCTTGCTTGCAAAGATGGCTTTTAAATTTCTTAATTACAATGGTATCAGACGGTTTATTTGTATATATATGCCAATTATATTCTGATGAGAGAATATATAATGTATGTGTGTCTGTATGGATGTATATGTTAAAGCCTTCATGGCATCGCCAGTGCAGGAAAAGGATAAAAATAATTTTAATTCTTATATATTGAGTACTTTTGTGATTTATGTAACAATGATTGTTTCTTCACAGTAAATTATTGGTATAAACAGAAATATTAGTGCAATCGATCACTGTGAAATATACGTCTGTAGTCAGTAGACCTACGTTCGTAAGTATCATCATATATATGGCCATTAGTCTCTAATCCTGTAGCTCCATCATTCCTAATTTAAATGCTAAGAAGTAAAAAGTGATCTACTATTAGACCCCTTTCGAGAGAGAGAGAGAGAGAGAGAGAGAGAGAGAGAGAGAGAGAGAGAGAGCCAGCAAACTTGTATGAGTCTAAAATGAGCCGTGTCTGCAGGTGTCACTGATTCTTGACTAATTATGCATTTTCGAAGTCAAACTGGTTTTCCTAAACTATTTGAGGCAACTTTGTTCAATTTTAGGTCTCGAGATTTAGAAATGAATAAAAAAAACAGTAAAATAAATATTTTATATCCATTAATTCATTTAAATTGTAGCTACTGACACCATTAGTCTCATTAAGATAGTATACCATCGGCTGCTATTTCTCCCTAATGACCCAATTCAACAAACAAATGGAATTAAACTCAATTACTTTAATGAGAGATTGTTTACATTCTCTCTAACAGTACCTAGTGCCTGTTCAAGGCTAACGTGTAAGGCACATGTACTGTAACTTACTGTAACAGACACGTAGAGTACACGTGAATGGTACACCATCACCAGACCGGACTACGCATGCGCGAATATGCACGCTGATTAATATTATTGAATTTGGTGCGGTATCTCTGGGTTTGACTTGTTTTAACAAAATATAAAGCAATTGGATGACTTCATCTTAGCTAAATTTAAGGTTTTGGTCGATATCTAAAGTTAACCGTCTGTAGTAGATCATTTGATAACCTTATTTGATATAGGCCTCTCTCTCTCTCTCTCTCTCTCTCTCTCTCTCTCTCTCTCTCTCTCTATATATATATATATATATATATATATATATATATATATGTATGTATGTGTGTGTGTGTGTATGTGTGTGTGTGTACGTACATTTAAATCATTAGATTAGATATTCCCATATACGAGTACGTTCATTGAAAAGTTAACCCTTAATTGCACTTGAACTACAGAATTATATCGTGCATACAGCCAAGATTGGAAACGATACTCATGTGTCTTATTTGAAAGCAAAATGGCTGTTATTAGCATAACCTAATACCTTAATGACATCCTTACATATAAAAACATTTATAACCAAAATACAACATCTGTAACAGCCTACAACACACACACAATATCTAGGCCTATACTCTGTTTTTTTTCCATCTGTCCACCCGCCTGTGGTGTTTGCGTATGGTAACACTGCGTCCCGGGCTTTAGGTAGTTACGCTATGTGTAAGTTTTAGGTAAATAAAAGGATATCTTGGTGTACATTTGCAACTGACAAGTGTTTAATAATTTACTGTATGCGAATTACACCGTTATTATTCGAAATAGGATATTGTTATTGTTATTATTGTTGGATGTAAGCTGAATGTAACTATCTAAAGCCCGGGACGCAGTGTTACCATACGCAAACACCACAGGCTGGTGGACAGATGGAAAAAAACCGAGTATAGTCACAAAGTGCAGAAACCCCTCCACTGACATGTAGTATATATCCATGCACAAGAAAGACCCAATCCATTCGCAAGTCTAATTAAGTCTAATGGAATTGTCTAGCGAAAGAAGTTGCGTGTCTGATGAACCAATTGTTGTATATTGAGAGTTTCTTAGGGAAGTTCTGGCCTGCAGTTGTCAGCTCTCGCTGCTGGCTGTGGTCAGCCGATGACCAAATAAGGAAGATGCCATTTTTGGAGCCAGACTAGTGGTGGCCTGGGTCTAGAAGCATATGCCCACAGTCATAGACTCACATGTGAACCAAACCTGTTTTTTCTTATTGCTTTTTATTTATTTATTCATTCTTTTGGTCTGAGTGGGATTTGGATAGATAGCAGTAGTGATAATTTAACGATAAGCCTAAATCAAGTGCATGATTTTACCACAGTTCCATCTGACTAATAATCAAAAGCTTTTTGAAAACCGTAATAAATTTAAATATAGTAAGTCCTCATACATTCATCGACTGAAGCATTCACAGAATCTGCTTACGAATAAATAAAAGAATCGTATATCATATTTGGAGATATAACATTTTCCTGGTTCCATTTATACCATACTAGATTTCTCTAGAATAATCAAGGAAAATTCCTAAAAGGCTACTTGGCGGCATTTTCCTTTTGATTTTGAGAATTTAGATTATTTTACTACTTCAGTGTTGCATTGTACAACAAAGCTATGTCCATCATAGCTTGTGGATAGCAGACAATAACAATTATTTTGAGATTACATATACAGTTATATTGACTAACACAATATTTTGAGAGTACATATACAGCTATATTAACTGATGCAATTATTTTTTGATTACATATAAAGTTATATTAATAACTACAATTATTCCGAAATTACATATACAGGTATATTAACTAATACAATTATTTTGAGATTACGGATACAGCTTTATTAACTAATGCAATTGTTTTGCGATTACATATAATAAAATTATATTAACTAGTACAATTATTTTTGATTACATATAAAGTTATGTTACCTAATACAATTATTTTTCGATTACATATTAAGTTATATTAACTAATACAATTATTTTGAGATTACTTGTTAAGTTATATTAACTAATACAATTATTTTGAGATTACATATGCAGCTATATTAACCAATACAATTATTTTGAGATTATTTACAAAGTTATATTAACTAATACCATTATTTTGAGATTACATTTATACAGTTATGTTAACTAATACAATTATTTTGAGATTACTTATAAAGTTATATTAACTAATACAATTATTTTGAGATTACTTATAAAGTTATTTTAACTAATACAATTATTTTGAGATTACTTATACAGTTACATTAACTGATATAATTATTCGATTTTACATATACAGCTACATTAACTAATACAATGCAAAGGCACTGAAAATTTTATCAATGCGATATAGTTACCACCCACTTGTGGATCACCCTATCAGTCTTTATAATATGCTAATTGATATTCAGGATGTTGTCAAGACATCCATTACCTTCTGATTATACTGATTTCAAAATAAATGCAAAGAATACCCATTCATCTTTTGAATGTTCAGTTTCCTTAATATTTAAAAGCAGTGCCTTGATAAGCCCCTTTGTTTAATTCAAGTGAACTTTTTGCAAATTTATGTTTATTTTCAAAAGTAATGAGACAAAATTAGGAATAATTTTAAGGTTCTTCTGGAACTTTATCGTCAATTATCAGGCAGTGGGAATTATATATTTATACTCTTGGTTTCTCTAGTTTATCCACCATGTCATTTATCATTTATAATATCTATTTATAACTCAAATTCCGATATTTATCTCAGTCGTAATTTGAGAATTGTAATTAGGGTATTAATTGCAAACCTAAGAAAATGAAATTGCCAAAAAAGTTGCATCACTTGGAAAATGATATTAATTCAAGGCTTCAGTGTCTTTTTGTTTTCATTGCGAGTCATTTCAAGGTATCCATCTCTCTTGAAGCTTGGGTCAGATACACTAGCTAGCTTCAGTGTTTTTTCTCTCCAACGTGGTTTTATTTTGAGGTGAAAAGTTCGGTGGTCCGAAGTTCGATTCTCGGCTCGCCCAACGCGGAACCAGGGGAATTTATTTCTGGTGATAGAAATTCAATTCTCGATACAATGTGGAACGGATCTCCACAATAAGCTGTAGGTTCCGTTGCTAGGTAACCAATTGGTTCCTAGTCACGTTAAAATATCTAATCCTTCGGGCCAACCCTAGGAGAGCTGTTAATCAGCTCGATGGTCTGGTAAAACTAAGGTATACTTACCTTTTTGAGGTGAAAGGTTGCAGTCTTGGTCGAATAAGCATTTGGAAGTTTGAATTTCAACTGAATAATAAGTAATAATAATAATTAATAATAATAATAATAATAATAATAATAAAAATAATACTGTTAAAAAGAATGGCAGAATTAAGCGAGTTATTTTTATTTTATATTGTTTTTTCTATTTTCCTTACAATTCGCTTCTCAGGCTCAGCGATGTTTCTGAGCAACTGGCCAATATTCATATTGGGAATTTTCAAAAAATTACAAACGCTGAAAGGTAATCTTTTATTAGAACAGGAACTGACGACGACCCCTGCTTGACCTGAACCTGATATCCTTTTCTAATAAAAGATTACCTTCAGCATTTATAATTTTTTGAAAATTCCCAATATGAATATTGGCCAGTTTACTCAGAAACATCGCTGAGCCTGAGAAGCGAATTGTAAGGAAAAAATAGAAAAAAACAATATATAAAATCAACTCGCTTAATTCTGCCATTCCTTTCAACAGTATTTGCCTAAAAGAGGGTCTTATACCATAATAATAATAATAATAATAATAATAATAATAATAATAAAGTGATGGACTCCTAAGGAGGCAGGATGGAACCCCGGAACCCCACACTATAAAATACCACCCAGTCGAATTGGAGGACTTTGATAGAGCCAAAAAAAAAAAAAAAAAAAAAAAAAAAAAAAAAAAAAAAATAATAATAATAATTAATAATTCTGTCCTCAAAGAGGATTCCTGACAAAACCACAGTCGACCCTAAGCCTACGACACTAGTGGTCTCTGGTCCTTTGACAAAAAAGCATCTATAGCATTTATAGATTGTTTACTTAGATAATTTTCTATATAATTTTCTAGCGTCATCTCTCTCTCTCTCTCTCTCTCTCTCTCTCTCTCTCTCTGAACTCTCTGATTTTCTTGTGGACAGAGTCAACAGAGTTTACGAACCCAAGAGGCCTCCAAAGGGAAATCAGCTTGCACAGAGAGAGAGAGAGAGAGAGAGAGAGAGAGAGAGAGAGAGAGAGAGAGAGAGAGATTATGCCCCCTCTCTTTGATAAACCGTTATTATACAGGTGCATTATTGTGGAAATTCCTACCTACGTCTTATTGAATAACGCTCCTAACGTTTGTAGAGCCTAAACTATACTTATGTCAGTAGTGTCATTTTTAATGCAAAGATTTCAGATTTCAGAAACCAGCTGATTTTATCAACAGCTGTTTGCTTTCAAGAGGCAACTTAATTGCATCCTTAGAATTGAGTACACGGGACAGCTTTTTACACTTAATTAGGTAATTTTAGACTTGGGGTGGATACACAGAACTAATTAAAGGGGGAAAAAGCTGTAAGACCAAACATCCTGAAAAGACCAAACGACAGAAGTGTATTGTTATTATTATTATTATTATTGCTGGCCTATCATAGTCATCCTATTCGACTGGGTGATTTTATAGTGAGGGGATCCGGGTTGTTGTTGTTGTTGTTGTTCTTTTGGGGAAGGGGGTGGGGGCGGTGTTAGCAACGCCTTATGAAATAGCCTAAAAAGGTCAGAAAATGGCGTTTGGCATATAGTTCAAGATACAGGAAGTATAGGATAGGATATGTAGAATTTATTTATTAGAATGAAAATGTAAAAATGAAATAATTTGTAAATTAAACAGTATAGAACAATGATTTCTAATGAAATATATTTTAATTTTCGCTAGTGAAACAACACGCTATTTGACCATAGAGTTTTTGACTGTAGATTTTAGCACGTGCTCTGAGTAAGCTGGTGGTCGGATCACGCCTTGTTTAAATGTTCAAACCAAACAGACATAATTATAGTCAGCTTATCGACGATTCGCGGGTTCGATTCCCACCATGGGAATGAAGTATTCCAAGTTTGTATTGATAAACTCAGCTCTAAACATTGTTGAGAAACTTATTTAACTGACTGTCTGAACTGAACTAACATCTTCTTGCTGATAGAATCATTGATTTATCAAGAATTATCTAAGTCATTTTAGATGATTTAGGTCAACATAGCGGTAGAAAGAGAGGAGCTAAAGTCCTTTGTAAATCGGCAAGAAGAAGAAGAAGGTATAAAAGACTATATGGCCAAAGTAACAGGAAATTTCCAATTACGAAATTAGCGTTTTTGCCCTGTGGCAGCTAAGAAGGAAACTGATGGCTTGATTGTGAAATGACTCTCTCTCTCTCTCTCTCTCTCTCTCTCTCTCTCTCTCTCTCTCTCGTTTCCTTTCTTTTCC
>NC_061098.1:2227071-2237071 GCF_015104395.2 Macrobrachium nipponense | reverse complement strand
CGTTTTATATACTTCGTGATCAGTTATTCATATATATCATATATATATATATATATATATTATATATAGTTATATCTATCTATCTATATCTATCTATCTATCTAATATACTATATATATATATATATATATATATATATATTATATATATATCTATCTATCTATCTATCTATCTATCTATCTATATATATATATATATATATATATATATATATATATATATACTATACATATATATATATATATATATATATATATATATATATATATATATATATATATATATAATATATATATATATATATAATATATATATATTCAAACCCATGCACTGTACTAAGAGTCTTTGCTGGTTTGTAAGGCTCCAGAGGTCCACAACAGGCATTTAATACCCCCCTGGCTCCTTAAATTACTATTGGGTAATGATCTAAACCAACTGTTACGGTGTCGAAAAATCCTGGCCAAGGTCGACACAATGTTACGGCCTCTGAGAGAGGTCCGCTTCAGGTTTGATAAGAAAAAATAATAATAAAAAATTTTTAACACCAACAGTTGAAACTGGGGATACGAATATAGAAAGAAACACTAACACAACAAAGGTTTATTTACAAGCTTACTAACATAGGTAAATGCAGAATGGTATCTCCTATTTACATAAAAAGATAGAATCTTACACTGCATGAACTGGGGGAACAGTGAGGCAATTCAAATACTTGCTAGTCAATTTGGTAATTCAAAGCGATGGCTTCTCAAAAGGAAAACGGTGATTGCAGACGTCCTCTTGACTCCGTATTGCAGAAAATAGTCTACATGTAAGGCAGGAACTCCCCAAAACCTGTAGCAGGACCTTTCCTTCTCTGAAGTCTGCTCGACGTCGCGATAACACGGTAGTCCACTCCTGAAGACGACTAGACCAGTATCCAACCAACTCTTGAACAACTCTTCTTCTGATCCTTCGTCGTTCCCTTTCTCTCCTATCTCTCACGGATAATCTCTGCTGCTGCTGATCTCTGACTGATAATCTGATATCTCTCTGTGACTAATTGGAGTCTCTCATTTAGGATCTCTCCTTCCTCCTGCTACGACCGTCGTATTTATACAGCACTCTGGGGGCGGAGCCTACGGCGAGCGTCACAGACTCGCGAGATTTCCGGAAGTTCTTAGATGAATCTAGACGAGGTATTGCATCAGAAATCGCGGCATTTCTCCCGACACATTGGCGCGTGTGACGCTCCACAACACGCCTGACGATTCCAGAACAGACGCGAGAACAGGCGCCTCCAACACGGGCGCGAAAGCCTCCTTACTGCCGAACTTCTCGAAAATGAGTTCTCCTTTCCTTTATCTTCCTTTGCTATGAAGCAATTACCATCACACCAACCAGTATAGACATTTATGGATTCGACTCTTACCAATGGAGGAGTTTCTTCACTTACTTCCCATTTGGATTCAAGGCTTACAGTGAGAAACATGTAAATAGAGGTATATAATATACGGTTGGTGTAAAAACTAAGAAGGAAGAAAAGTTACAGTAGTCTAGGAAAACAGAAGTAAAAAGAGAATCACAAAGCTTGGTTTTAATGGAAGTGAGGTGGTCAATGATTTTGCAACCTAAGGATTACAAATTTCCACCACACGGTGAATGTGGGAAGAGGTATCCTGACGGGTGTTAGCAAATCAACTTTACTGCAGCAAATTAATGTCTTTATTGCAGTAAATCAATTAATCTTTTCAGCAGCATCAGTTAGGGATTTTATTGTAGGAAATTAATTAGGGTTATCTGCAGTAATCGTCATTTGTTGCAGAAAATTATTTAGTTTTTCTGCTGCAAATTAATTAATCATTTTCTTGTAGGAGTCGCTTTCCATTATTGTCTTTTTCTTGTCTCTTGGAATATTTCGTAATAATTAACTTTTGACTACCTCAAGATTACTTATCAGGACGCAATGAAAAAATAAATATTCACAAGACTATTGACAGTTCGACCGCGGTAATAATATGTGTGATCATAACTTCCTCAAGGTTTTGTAGGAAAACAGAAGTAAAAAGAGAATCACAAAGCTTGGTTTTAATGGAAGTGAGGTGGTCAATGATTTTGCAACCTAAGGATTACAAATTTCCACCACACGGTGAATGTGGGAAGAGGTATCCTGACGGGCGGTGTTTAGCAAATCAACCTTTACTGCAGCAAATTAATGTCTTTATTGCAGTAAATCAATTAATCTTTTCAGCAGCATCAGTTAGGGATTTTATTGTAGGAAATTAATTAGGGTTATCTGCAGTAATCGTCATTTGTTGCAGAAAATTATTTAGTTTTTCTGCTGCAAATTAATTAATCATTTTCTTGTAGGAGTCGCTTTCCATTATTGTCTTTTTCTTGTCTCTTGGAATATTTCGTAATAATTAACTTTTGACTACCTCAAGATTACTTATCAGGACGCAATGAAAAAATAAATATTCACAAGACTATTGACAGTTCGACCGCGGTAATAATATGTGTGATCATAACTTCCTCAAGGTTTTGTATTCGTTTTTATTGTTAACTACTTTATCTACTTAATAATTTAGCTTCATAATGGAATAATTTGCCATCTTTTCGATCAACAAAGGTTCATTTTTCCCTTGCTAAATCGTGACGAGATTTGATTTAAGGTCTTGAGTTATTACCAGAGATCTCAAGGAATAAGAACATCATTGCATTTTACCCCCCTGTAGTGCTCTTTCTCAAACTGTATTAAATGATTTACTTTTGGAGATTTCTTTCAGTGGTCATGTCATCCTCAATGTACAATCCCCTCCCCTCGTCTTTCACTAGATTCAACAATCTTTGCCTATTAAAAAGCCAGTCTGTTCTCGCCAGGGGAAACCAGCCCTTGTGATAGATGTGTCAGTTTTTTTTATATATATATGCTATATATATATATATATATATATATATATATATATATATATATATATATATATATATATATATTACATTGTAGTTACGGGCCCCACTTGGGGAGAGAGTTATGTTTCTGCTGAGAAGTCTAATCAAACAGCTACATAAGTTTGAGAGATTTGCAGATCTTTTATTCACGGGGATGTGTTCAGTCACACCTACGCATTATTGGGGTCAGTACAGTTCCAACTGAACGCTCCTGAGATGGGGGCTGGATTACATTGACTGGTCCGAAGCCTTCTGACTACAGAGTAGATGATGATGACTGTATGGGTTTCTGGTGCTGAAGAATTCCTTCTCAATGCTTTGGGTGTTTGTGTGTGCGCAACCATACTCACCAAAACAAGTATTAACCCTCGGTTAATGCCCTGACAAAGGTGGATACATACTGGGTTAATGCTCCTGACAAAGGTGGATACTTACGGGATTAATGCCCTGATAAAGGTGGATAGCTACCGTACCAGTTATGCTGAAAAAAAGGTGGATACTGGGGTTAATCTGGATTAAGGTGCATGCTACCAGTTTAATCCCTTTAAAGGTGGATAGCTACTGTTATGCCAGAATTAATGTGGATACCCTGTTAATGCCCTGACAAAGGTGGATACTGGGTTAATGCCCTGACAAAGGTGCATACATACCAGGTTAATTCCCTTACAAAGGTGGATACATACTGGGTTAATGCCCTGACAAAGGTGGATACTGTTAATGCCCTGACAAAGGTGGATACTGGGTTAATGCCCTGACAAAGGTGCATACATACCAGGTTAATTCCCTTACAAAGGTGGATACATACTGGGTTAATGCCCTGATAAAGGTGGATACTGGGTTAATGCCCTGACAAAGGTGCATACATACCAGGTTAATTCCCTTACAAAGGTGGATACATACTGGGTTAATGCCCTGACAAAGGTGGATACTGGGTTAATGCCCTGACAAAGGTGGATATACTGGGTTAATGCCCTGACAAAGGTGGATACTGGGTTAATGCCCTGACAAGGTGCATACATCCGGTTAATTCCCTTACAAAGGTGGATACATACTGGGTTAATGCCCTGACAAAGGTGGATACTGGGTTAATGCCCTGACAAAGGTGGATACTGGGTTAATGCCCTGACAAAGGTGGATACTTACGGGATTAATGCCCTGACAAAGGTGGATACTGGGTTTATGCCCTGAGAAAGGTGGATACTGGGTTAATGCCTGCGAAAGGTGGATTACTGGTTAATGCCCTGACAAAGGTGGATACTTACGGGATTAATGCCCTGACAAAGGTGGATACTTACGGGATTAATGCCCTGACAAAGGTGCATACATACCAGGTTAATGCCCTGACAAAGGTGGATAGCTACGTACCAGGTTAATGCCCTGACAAAGGTGGATACTACGGGATTAATGCCCTGACAAAGGTGCATACATACCAGGTTAATGCCCTGACAAACGGTGGCATACCATAAGCCCATAAAGGTTATGCCCTGACAAAGGTGGATACTACCTGGGTTAATGCCCTGACAAAGGTGCCATACTCCCAGTTAATGCCCTGACAGGTGGATATTACTACCCTGGTATTAGTTAATGCCCTGACAAAGGTGGATACTTACTGGGTTAATGCCCTGACAAAGGTGGATAGCTACGTACCGGGTTAATGCCCTGATAAAGGTGGATACTGGGTTAATGCCCTAACAAAGGTGGATACATACCCAGGTTAATGCCCTGACAAAGGTGGATACTTCCGGGATAATGCCCTGACAAAGGTGGATACATACCCAGGTTAATGCCCTGACAAAGGTGGATACATACCCAGGTTAATGCCCTGACAAAGGTGGATACATACCCCGGTTAATGACCTGACAACGGTGGATACATAACCATGTTAATGCCCTGACAAAGCTGGATACTTACCGGGTTAATGCCCTGACAAAGCTGGATGCATACCCAGGTTAATGCCCTGACAAAGCTGGATACATACCCAGGTTAATGCCCTGACAAAGCTGGATACATACCCAGGTTAATGCCCTGACAAAGCTGGATACATACCCAGGTTATTGCCCCAAAACAGTGCCTCTCCATTTTGACTCAAAGCATTGAGCTGTGTCTTCCTGTCTGCCTTGATTTGGGGCTTTCAGTTACTGTCCGAATGTAAGACCACAACCCGTACTATCGTAGTGCCGTCAGTGTACCTCGTGCGGTGCTCTGTAGGCATTACTTAAAGCGCCTTCCAGCGTTCCTTTGGCCCCTAGCTGCAACCCCTTTCGTTTCTTTCACAGGGGAAGGATGAATCCTAGCCCAGCTTCAAAGTATAATAGATATGAAAGGAGAGTCCTCAAGTCATTCAGACCTTGAGACTCACCAGAGATTCACCAAAAATTCACCTCATGCTGAGTGAATGGGTCTGCATGGGACTGTGAGTCACGAATCAGGTGTCCCATGAGAATTTGTCCCCCCCCCCCTCCCCCAATCCCCCAAGCGAGGTTAAATTGTGCTTGCAGTGATCTTTGTGTTGATCACATTATTCTTTAGTTTTTTTGCTAGACCAAAGTAACGTCATACGGTGGAAGATTTTTTTTCTCTCACTCTCTCTGTATAATATTCTCCTAATTTCCTAATCCAATATATTCTCTCTCTCTTTCTCTCTCTATAATATTCTCTTAATTTCTTAATCCATTATATCTCTCTCTCTCTCTCTCTCTCTATCTATCTTTATAGTACTCTCCTATTATCTTCTGCTATTACATAATTTCATTTCATTTTATCTCTTTCTCTCTCTTTATTTACAATACTCTCCTATTACCTTCATTCCTTACCTTATTCTCTCTCTCTCTCTCTCTCTCTCTCTCTCTCTCAGACACGTCTGCTCTTCTCTTCCGTAGCCAACTCTCTGCCCACCCACAATCCCTTTCTCACAGAACGTAAAAACCAGAGATGCCTTATACCTTTAATTCCGAGCTAGAGATCACAAAAGTCATTCCTGTTCCCTAGGGCCAGATGGCTACCGAGAGAGAGAGAGAGAGAGAGAGAGAGAGAGAGAGAGAGAGAGAGAGAGAGAGAGCCAGCAAAACTTCTCATGGAGTGCCAAGCCAGCGGCAATCACAACACGGTTTCCGCCACTACGAGAATAGCATTCTTGCATACCCCCCCCCCCCCCCCCCACCACCCCCCTCCACGACTTCTTCTTCGTTCTTTGTCACTGAAATGGGTTGGCTTAAAAGGGGGGAATCTTTCGGACGGATATCGTCGTCGTCACGTGTAAGCTTTTAAGAGGCCTTGTTACAGCCTTGTTACCGTGTGTGTGACCGAGGTGTCTGACGAGCTGGGCTAATGGGTCCTTTCTTTTGTTCGATATTTTGGGCCGTTAGCTTGTGTCGTGTTTTAGATGTGAGATGGAAATGATTGCCTATGGGTGTTGGAGAGGAATTCTAAGCATTTTTTAGCAAATACCAGCTTCTGAGATTTTTTAAACACACACACATGTATATACATACATACATAGAGAGAGAGAGAGAGAGAGAGAGAGAGAGAGAGAGAGAGAGAGAGAGAGAGAGAGAGATGGGTTTGGGTCAGGAAAAATTCTCAACAATTTTTGTATTTCCAAGACATGCGTTTAGATCCATAGAAGTATGGGACCTATTCTCAAAGCTGTTGCCACTCAAACCTTTTATCTGGACATTTGATCTTTATGGTCTATAAAAGTTTTAATCGTTTTATTGTTGAGGTTTTAATGTGACGTAAAAGGAGACTGGTCAGAATTTATTTCTTCTTTGTTATTTTTTTATTAATTTTTTTTGTAATCTCAAAGGTATAAATATTCTCTCTGGCAGGAAAATCACCAATTTTTAATACGGCTCTCTGAGGGATTTCGTTAACTTGTTGTGAAATGAGAAAGTTGAATTTGCAGCAGAAGAAACCCCCCTTTTTTCCCCGCTTGGACTCCCGGAATCATGTCGTAAACAGGTTGGCAACAAGTTGAAAACATGTCATAAATATGTCAGCAACTTGTCACATACACATCACAGGTATGTAGTAAACAAGTTGACCATTTACTGGTGCTCCTACTGATTAGCCAATGTTGGCCAAAGATTAGCTACGGTGCATCCACTCTATAAACATATAGGCAACTTGTTGCATACTTGTCTTAAATATGTTGAGTACAAGTTGACGACTTACTGGTAGTCACAATCATATGATTAGCCAGTGTTTCCAAAGATTAGTTCTCCATTTGCAGTTGTTGATATGTTTTCAACTTGTCTGTGGTATGTATGTGATAAGTTGCTGTGTTTTTGACATGTATACGATGAGTTGACAGCAAGATTTTTTGAGAGTTTTTCTACTGTAAGAATTTGGGACAGCTTCCCACAATGCTATACATATTGTTGATAATACTGAGACGTAACGAGGAAACTTATCTCTGTAGCATCTTTGCAAGTGCCAGTTGCATTTATTGACTAAGATGAAAGTTTAAACTTGCAAGAAAAGTAAATAATTATACTTGAGTGCCAGATACTTCGGACAACCTCGTTTATCAGAAAATGTCGTGTCATCCACAGTGACTGTTCGCTTCGTTAGATCATAGGGCAAGGGTGAATGGACTATCTGTGACATCAATGGGAAGTCTGTCTTCTCAGGTGTCCCCTGCCAGCAAGTGTCTGCCATGGAAATGAGTGAGAGACTCAGAGAGAGAGAGACCAGAAAAAACAATGAGAGAAACTTTTCACAATCATGAGAAGAAAACATTCATTATTCGTTAAGTGCCTCTTGTATTATTGGGGCCTACAAGATCTTCGTTGAGAGAGAGCTGTCATTTTGACTGTCCCCTCAGATCTGTATGGAAGAATTTGTTTTAAGCAGTAATGGTAGGTTCTTGAAATCTTCAGCTGTAAACCCTTATGGAGAGAGAGAGAGAGAGAGAGAGAGAGAGAGAGAGAGAGAGGTTTTACTGACAAAATATTGTAGCATAAAACTTTTATAAATGAAAAAATAACAAATGCCTTTTATCTTTGATGAATTTTAATGAAAATCTTGATAAAAATCTTTGTAAGGCTTCATGTGAAAGCAAACTATAGTCTGTTTATCTTCACAAGGCGGCTCTATTTCTCCCTTCAGGCTAAAGGCTTATAGTTACAGCCACACTCCTTCTTTTGCTTCCTTCAAGCCTGGGCAAGAAAGTGCTATTAGGTGACGCTCCCATTTGTTTATTCCATTCTAAAATGAATAGTTAGTTCATAAATTGATTGCACTCGCCTCTCGTTGTATCCTTCAGGTCTGGGCAAGGTACGGCTATGAATTGGTCATCATAACCTTAGATCTTTCCATGACAGGAATAAATGCTTAGATTGACACAATCAGCTGTACTTGTAATTGAGTCAAGAATAAGGTAACAAGATTGCTATTCATAGTAAAAATTAATTAAAGAATGAAAAAAAGAATAAACTGGACTTTTAAGTGAGTCAAGAATAGGTTGAAACTATTCTTATTCAATAGAAAGTTAATTGAAGAATAGAAAAAGAATCATCTGGGCTTGAAGCTGAGTCAAGAATAGCTTGAAACTATTCTTATTCAATAGAAAGCTAATTAAAGAATAGAAATAAGAATTCAGTGGGCTAGTAACTTAGTCAAGAATAGGTTGTAGCGATTCATATGCAATAGAAGGTTAATTAAAGAATAGAAACAAGAATAAAGACCATGATTTCAGTGAGCCTGGAGAAGTATATTAGAAAACTTTACCAGGACGTGATAGCAACAAGATACCAACTTGCTGTTTTTTGTATACGTGAATTAGATGGCACAAAGGCCAGGCAGTGTTGACGAGATCAAGAAGAAGAAGAAGAAGAAGAAGCGATGCGAATTAGCAGAAGGACACAGAAGCGCCCTTGCTCTCTCTCTCTCTCTCTCCTAAGAGCAGTCATAACCTTAGCAGGGATAGTTAATAGTTAGATGAGAATGTTGTGAACTTTCTATATGTAAAGAAATAGAGAGAAATTAGCAAGATAAAAGGCATAATTGGAGAGAGAGAGAGAGAGAGAGAGAGAGAGAGAGAGAGAGAGAGAGAGAGAGCCACACACACGCACTCCAGTGTTGTAACAAAGGTTCTTCTTCGGCAAGCACAGGCAAGCATATAGAGCAGATAGAAGGGTGTGGGGGGGGGGGGGGGGCCTGGGGGGGGGGGGGCCTCTATGGGAGGCTTCAGAGGGGGGGAGGGGAGGCGGGAGGGTGTTCATGTAACTACTGTTGAGGAGTGAAGGCTAATTGATGAGAGAGAGAGAGAGAGAGAGAAAGAGAGAAGAAAGTTAGTAGTATAAATTAATCTATCTATGTTTACAATACATACATCTCTCTCTCTCTCTCTCTCTCTCTCTCTCTCTCTCTCTCTCTCTCTCTATATATATATATATATATATATATATATATATATATATATATATATATATATATATATATATATATAGTATATATTATACGTATATGTATATACTTATATAAAGAGAAAGATAAATAATACCAACATTTCCTCTCTCTCTCCATATTAAAACATCAGCCACCTGTATACACACACACACACGCACACACAAACACACACACACACACACACGCACACACAAACACAAACACACACACACGCACACACACACACACTTCTGATTTTATACTCACGGTTATCAAGCCACGTACAGCACTCAATATCTAAGTCACAGATATCACACAACATCTATAAGTCAAATCACCTTGGGAATATAACTTATAACGCAAGAGGAAATTATAACTTGAGTGCTTCTGCCCCAGCTGACTGCTTATCAGCGAAGCAGAACCAAGAATAACTGGTTTTATAACTGGTTCGAATCCTGCCCGGGGCAGATGCAGTTGCCACTCATAATTAATGCCCCTCGGGTGTAAGTTGTTCTAGAGGTAAAGTGAATTTGATGTTGAGTGATGTTTGTGAAGTAAAGATGGCGGACATTTATGTATGTGTGTTATATATATATATATTATATATATATATATATATATATATATATATATATATATATATTGTGTGGTGTGTGTGTGTGTGTGTGTGTCTGTGTGTGTA
>NC_061098.1:2197828-2226571 GCF_015104395.2 Macrobrachium nipponense | reverse complement strand
GAGGGTAATATTAGGTTTGCCCTTAAACTGCAAGGATTGAAATAATGCGAATGGAGCTGAATTTGCCAAGTGTCACTCAAGAATAAGAGAGATTAGTAGTCCTCCTCATTTATAAAAGACTTGATTAGACAAAATGATAGGCATCTCAAACTCTTGTAAATAGATATGTGACAGGCGTTCCAGGATTCTTCAGACTGAATGAATATTCACGAAGGCTTTGTAAAATATTGAGTGACTAATGTTTTTATTTCTGTGTACCTTTGCCTAATTCACGTCCAATAAAACCCTGGATTGCTGAGAAAGTAGATATAAGTATAGAACACTTGATTGAGAAAAAGAGAGAACAATCCCCATGAACTTAGACAGCTGTTTTTTGGAGAAGATATCTCAGTACCCTAGGGATATGGTGATTCATGCGTATTGTGATGGTTCTGTCACTGGATGTCGAGCTGGTCTTGGTGTTGTAATTAAGAGAATATTTTTTTTGAATTTGGTATTAGCACTGAGGAGCGAATATCTAACGTAATTGGAGATCACAATTCAACTACTACTGCTGAGCTGTTTGCTATTTATGAGTGTTTGAAATTTGGAATAAATAAGGAAATATCTATAATAGGGTTTGTTGACAGTCCACAGTGCTCTTTTGGCTTTAAATGCCAAAGTACCTTCTGATGATGGAATAGTTACCAATGCAAAGAGTACGTTTCTGTTATACAAGCGTCAGGCTACAGTGTAAAATTTGTCTAGATACCCTCATATGTGGTATATATTTTAATGATATTTGCTGATGAATCAGCTAAACAAGGGTGAAAATAAAGACTATAGATTATGCCACTCAGTTAGTATGAGGAAAATAAAGTCACACATGGCAAAGAGTAAGGGAAGGATGGAACATTGAGAAGGCTAGGGCAGTCATGAGTAATGGCAGTAACATTATGGCTCATTATGATTGTAATTAGTAACAATACACGTTTTTACTTATGGGAAGTCTTCAGCTAAATGTGATGGAATTGTTATGAGACTTAAACTAGGCATATAATATACTTTTGAGAATACAAGAATGGAGAGGTACCCCTTGTAAATTTTGTGACGCTGCTAATTCGCGCACACTGCACCATTACATTATGGAATGTAGTTCTTTGGCAGAATTTAGAAAATCTTAATAATGATTGTTTTTGAGCAAAATGGTGTGTTTTTTTCATTAATAATAATTTGTACAAGAATATTGCACAAAACTGTAAAAACATTGACATAAGGTATTAGAATTGATAAATTACTTTTTATTACAGTTTTTTATTTGTAGAATGTTTAGTTTTTGCCGTAATGCTGTATACAGTCGTGTTCCCCAGAAACAAATGTCTGATTTGTAATTTGGTATGAAATGAAAGTGGTTATGTTCTGGTACATTAGAATAATAATTCTCCTTTTATGTAAAAAGGGGGGTATAAAATGTATTTTATGTAAATAACATTTTGGTTATTTCCAACATTTAAGTCAATTTTGAAGTGCTAATGTAGCATTCAATTTAATTACAACAGAGATGTATTTGGTTTTTTTTTTAGTCTATTTCTACTGAAGGTGTGGACTTTACTAAATGTCTGTTTGTATGAAAAATTATGGCTTATATTAAGTATTGTGTAATTCGGATCTTGTGAAATTTTTATAAGGTTTGGTGTGTTTAATTCACTTTTTGTAATTTCGAAATTTATGTAGAAAACAAAAACCCTTTCCATTGCTAAACCTGGTTTGTAGCGTCCATTGATTTTTTGAGTGGGTTGTCTAGCAAGACTAACAGCTCCTTTTGACGCCTTTTTCATGTCAATAAATTTTTGGAATTTGAATTTGAACTTTTACTCTGAATTTTCAGGCTAGGGAAGTATGGCTTACCCAACCAAAGTGTAAAAGTTTTATTAATTTTATATTTAGTCTTAAGTACTGTTTATAAAGATCATTATATTCATTCTTGAGTGTCTTTTTTTTCCGTTGGTGTTGCATCATTTATCTGCAGTAAGCTGGTGAATAATAAGAAATTAAGAACAGAAGCGCATTGTAGGTATTTTTTTTTTTTTTGTTTTTAAAGGGTTCTTTTGCAGCGATCCTTCGCCCACTAGCTGCATCCACTTTCGTTCCTTTTACTGTACCTCTTTTCATATTCTTTCTTCATCTTACTTTCCACCCTCTCCTAACACTTGATTCGCAGTGCAACTGCTTTGAGGTTTTCCTCCTGTCACACCTTTCAAACCTTTTACTGTCAATTTCTATTTCAGCGCTGAATGGCCTCGTAGTATAGGTAGGTCCCAGTGCTTGGCCTTTGGCCCAAATTTTATACTACACCCAATATCTCTCCTCTCTCTCTCTCTCTCTCTCTCTCTCCTCCGACGGTGTAAACCATACTAGAAAAACACGCCTGAGAAACACAATACTTCTGACGTGTTCGGTAGACGGCAACAAATGTATAATCACGAATGACGTCATTCGTAATTTTCGGTTTTTGGGCTGAAGATTGCTTTGACACATATATTTATTATATATACATATGTATATATACATACAAATGTGTCTAATAACATACATATATATATATATATATATATATATATAGATATATACATATATAATTATAATAATATATATATATATATATATATATATATATATATACTATTACATATATAATATATATATATATATATATATATATATATATATATATATATATATATATATAATAATATATATATATATATATATATATATTATATATATATATATATATAATATATATATATATATATATGAATAATTATCACATCGAACCGTGATCCATTTATATATCAATTCAAGCTACAATGTCCTTTAATATCTAAATTCACTTTACCTCCCAAATGATATATTTTCATATATGTACCGAAGGGGAATTTTTTTATTGTGATAATACTTTCGTCCCCCCCCCATGGGATCGAACCACCGTCCAAGTGGACGGGACGAATCAGGACGTCAGTGACGCTATCCAATCAGCCAACAGAGACGCTATAAGTTCATATCGATTCTGACCTTCAAATCAAACCCTCGATCTGGATGCTTTCGTAATTAGAATCGATATGGAACCCCGTCTACCATGTTGGCCAATTCGAGCGTTTGACAGCACGTAGCCTTTTGTTATGAATAATTATCACATCGAACCGTGATCCATTTATATTCAATTCAAGCTACAAATGTCCTTTAATATCTAAATTCACTTTTACCTCCCAAATGATATATTTCATATGTACCGAAGGGGAATTTTTTAATTGATAATAATTTTCGTCCCCCCCTATGGGATCGAAACCACCGTCCAAGTGGAGGGGACGAAATCAGGACAGTCAGTGACGCTATCCAATCAGCCAACAGAGACGCTATAAGTTTCATATCGATTCTGACCTTACAAAATCACCCTCGATCTGGATGCTTTCGTAATTAGAATCGATATGAATTTAGATATTAAAGGACATTTGTAGCTTGAATTGATATATATATATCTATATATATATATATATATATATATATATATATATATATATATAATATATATACATATAAACAATATATATAAATAAATAAATCTATATATATATATCTATATATATATATATATATATTATATATATATATATATATATATATATATATATATAATATATATATATATATATATAAAGCTATTCTTATTTGAAAAACCAGTAGCTCTGTTTCCTTGTGCTAAGGTAAGGTTAACCCAACCTGTTTTCGTAAATGGATATGTTGTCAAGAAGGGGCTAAAGTATTGTTGGAGGCCAAGGTTAAGCTCTCTTAAAGGTGAACCTTGAAGGGAATAGAGAGATGGAGAGGTAAATAAGAGGGAAAATGAAGAAAGAATGAAATACGAAATACAGTGTTGGTATTCGTAGTTACTTCAAAAATTTTACTTTTTAATGAAACATAAGATAACCTTAAATCATGTTTTATTTAATATGTGACTGACTCATTATGGCCTTAAAATATTTTTTTATATCAATAAAATCTTATATCTAAATAACTTCGTAAATGTTCACTTAGGAAGTTATAATGACTTATTGCTCAAGAAATATATTGTATTTATTATTGATAAGAGGACATAACCTATAACATGTTTGAATTAATATATACATTAACTCATGACCTAGTTAAAATTATTGACTTTATATCATTAACATATTTTATAGATCTATATAACAGTTTAATTGTTTACTTAGGAAATTATAATGACTGAGGATAATCTAACCGAGTTAGATTATCCTCATTCTTTATCTGTTTTTTTTTTTTCTCTATTTACATTTATTCCTCTCCTTAAATACTTTTCGATTGCTCGGGGAGTAAGTCTACAAACTATACTCTTGTTTTTTATCATCTGTCCATCCGCCTGTGGTGTTTTTGTATGGTAACACTGCGTCCCGGGCTTTAGATAGTTATGCTAATTGTAAGTTTTGGGTAAATAAAAGGATATCTGGGTGTACACATTTGTAACTGAAAAGTATTTTAATAATTTACTGTATGCGAATTACACCGTTAATATTCGAAATAGGATATTATTATAATCGTTGAATGTAGCTGAATGTAACTACCTAAAGCCCGGGACGCAGTGTTTACCATACAAAAACACCACAGGCGGATGGACAGATGAAAAAAAAAAAAACAGAGTATAGTTTTGTTGTTATTGTTGTTGGGGGGGGGGGGGGGGGGGGGGTTAAGAGAGCCTAAGGCCCCGTCCACACGGCCGAGCTTTGCTCGACGAACTTTGTTTGATGTGACGTCAGAAGCGGAGAAACTGCAGTAAAGTTCTGACTTTTCCCGCTGTTTGTCCGCCTCTGACGTCACATCGGACAAAGCTCGACCGTGTGGACGGGGCCTTAGAATGAAAATGTAAAAAATAAATAACGTGCATGTTAAACAGTTCAGAAAAAGCATTTCCAATATAGTGTATTTTAATTTTCATTGGTGAAGCGACGATCTTTTTGACCGTAGATTTTAAGAACGTGCCCCGAGTAAGCTGGAGGTTGGATCACGCCTTGTTCTCCCTGGCGTTGCACCAATCGATAACTATTAACAGAAAAATATTTCATGCGCGAAATTCCCTTTTGAATTAAGTGTGTGATTTTAATTCAGCCAGAAATTTGATCGAATTTAGGCTTATTAGTTTGGAAGTAATTTAGACAACATGGCAGACTGCATCTTACTTGTTTTAAGCCAGTGTATAACCATTCTGTAACCAGTTCTTACTAATTATTTTTGTAATAAATCTCAGTAATAAGTTTTTGTATTATTATTATTATTATTATTATTATTATTATTATTATTATTATTATTATTATCAAAAGGAAGAAACCCGCAAACGGGACAACACTGACTTCAAATTCAAGTTTCCAAAAAATTACAGTATTCATTTGAAAGTTATAGAAGATAATACGAAATACAGAAAGAGACCATTTACTTACTATAAAAATACAAATACATGAATTAATAAATAAATAAATGAATAGATAAAACTATAAATAAAAATGAGTACTAAATCACCCAAATACAAGGGTGAGTTAATAAAGAAAAAAATATAAATAAAATTAGTAGTAAAGCATGGAATCTTCTCTTGAACTTTTGCGGTTAGACATAACGCGCAATTAACCACCCATGACCACAAACCGTAGGATTAACCAAATCCTCAGTAGCTTTTAGGAGGACAGGATTTATCCTTCTTCGCTCCATGAGTGAGCAGTTTCAAGTTTCGTCTTCCTTCTGGAACTGTGAAACTGATGCTTCCCATTGGTTGACCGCACAATATCTCATTTTCCTGACCTACCCTCACGATATGCGTCGTGCTATCTCTTCAGTGTCAGGTTAAATACATACGTACGTACACATACATTCATATACATAGTACATACATAGTACAATACATACATACACACTATATATACATATATATATATATATATATATATATATATATATATATATATAATATATATATATATATATATATATATATATATATATATATATATATATATATATATATATATATGATATATATATCTATATATATATATATATATATATATACATAACACACACACACACACACACACACCTATATATATATATATATATATATATATATATATATATATATATATATACCACATATATGTATGTATATATGTGTGTGTGTGTCTGTGTGTGTGTGTGTTTGTTTGTTTAAGTATTTAACTTGACACTTAGCACATCCTCTCTCTCTTTCTCCCTCCCTCCCTTTCTTTATATATATATGTACATATATATATATATATATATATATATATATATATATATATATATATATATATATATATATATATATATATATATATATATATATATATATATTTACGTATTTTGATCCCCTCGTCTACCTAGCATTTATTCATTTATTTTATTTCTAAAAGAGCAGCCATTTTCTCTCTTAATCAGCTGATTTTGGGAGAGAAACACGAGGTAGGACGGGGGGGGGGAAGGAATTTCCGTTTAGGCCGAATCTTAGGGTAAGACAGGCAGGTCACGGGATTAGCTAGGCCTCGATATAGGCTTTAGGGATTCCTAACATAAGACCTCTTTTCCCTTCCAAATTCGCTGGTTGTTTTTCGTACTTTCAAACAATGCCGGAGGCTGTGCGTGAAATCCACGCGATTCCAGAACATGCAGCTTCTGTCTCGGTCGAAGTTAGACCTACAGCAAGGCAGACGTGCTTTCTCCATTCTGACTGAAAGTCAGCCCTTTATCCAAACACGCTGGTGGGACACCATCTTCAGATAGCACGACACCTGTTCAAGCCTCAAGGATTTAAGGTACGTCTAGAAAGTGCAAAAAACTCCAACCAGCTCTTTTTCTCCAAGACGACTCTTGCTAATTTAATTTTAAATTTCCCTTGTATCACTTTCACATCAAAATCCCTTTTGTCCTCATCGGGCCATGTGCTTCCCCTTGTGACTTGTAAAGCTTAAGTCTTCATTGCATACCTCAGTTGAACACTAGAGTTCTTTCCCCCAGTGTGTTAGATAAAACTGAATAATCGTAACTTGTGCAAGAAGTCTTCCTTTCATTTTGTGTCTATCTGTGAATTTTTTTCCAGATTCTCTGAGTCATGTGTCCCAATCCTCGCTCCCCGCAAGTGCTGTCTTAACGCAAGATAACTTGAGTAAATTTGGAAACCAGCCTTTACGTAAACCTGATTTTAGCAAGCTCTCCCCTTGTGAGAGATAAGATTGGTCCCTGTGCGGACAAGCTGCATTTACTTTTTTCTCCAGGCCATTCAACGGCCTCTTGTAAATAAATGTAATGTAGATTAATCAGCTGAGTTTCCCGGCGACCTTATTATAGAGTAATCTAACCCAAAGAAATCCTTTTAAGGTAAGTTATTCTGCATTTTTTCCCTAAAATATTTTCCCTTTACGTATTTGGGTCACAATGAAGCCGCTCATTATATATATATATATATATATATATATATATATATATATATATATATATATATATATATATATATATATAGATATATATAATATATAATATATACATATGTATGTATGATATATATATCTTTTAAATATGTATGTATACACAAAAGAATAGAGAGAGAGAGAGAGAGAGAGAGAGAGAGAGAGAGAGAGAGAGAGAGGACCAACTAACATTGTTTAATCGTTGACCTACCTGCATAAAAAATTCATTATAGCCATTCAACTGTTGGCCATCTCGATATCTTATGTCATTAAAACAAAAAAATATTATCGTTATTTACTTATTAAAATAATACATCTTGAATTATTACTCCAATTTTCTTAATCTATTAACCTTAGCTGTTCTCTGATTCGCTATTTCGTTTTGGTTATTATTTTATTTTGATTATTTTTTCAAACAAGAACGTTTTATTCACTAAAATGAAAATATAGGTAAACGCAGTTCCTGTTTAAGTAAATACAACACTTAACAATAGCACAGTCTCCTTCCTAGCTAAGTAAATAAGCAGATAATCATACATATCCAGTTTTTTATCACTACCAAGAAAAGGTCTTGTATCTTATGGCTTCCTGGAATCCTCACATTAAAAAAAAGGGAAAACATAAAAAAATACTGATGGCAGATCAGGATAAGACCAAAAATCCAATAAGAGGACAAGGGGCTAATAATAATAATAATATAATAATAATAATAATAATAATAACTAAATATATATATAT
Organism: Macrobrachium nipponense; assembly: GCF_015104395.2. NCBI lineage: Eukaryota > Metazoa > Arthropoda > Malacostraca > Decapoda > Palaemonidae > Macrobrachium > Macrobrachium nipponense. Next base: position 2,218,310 of record NC_061098.1, on the reverse strand, counting down.
TATATAATTTAAAATATATATATATATATATATATATATATATATATATAAATATATATATATATATATAATATATATATATATTATATATATATATATATATATGCAATATAAAAACACTATATCGTGCTTAGTGCTTAGTGATCAAGTCCACCAGGAGGATGGACGAAAGCTTTAAGCTCTGTATAAACCATATTATATCTAGATAAACAAGGAGATTACTGTGGATCCCCTCTATTGATATATATATATATATATATATATTATAATATATATATATTATATATATATATATATACATATATATAACATATATTATATATATATATATATATATATATATATATTATTATACGCACGCACACACATATACATATATATATATATATATATATATATATATATATATATATATATATATATATATATATATGTATGTATAGATATATATTATATATATATATAAATCTCCCAACGACGAGAGAATAGGGTACGATGATCATGATGATGACTTTTCGATAAATGTATGTTCCTTTCTTTTTTTTAAATATTGATATTTTCGTGGCAATAAAGCTATCAAGAAAACTTCACGTCATCTTCTTGGAGACAACATGTGAGGAATGAAGGCGAAGATTACGGTTAAAACGGACTGGATGTCGAAGCAGATCGACCATGAGATTTTTTCCAGCGGGGATATTAAATCAATAGGCTGCTTCCGCGGAGGAAGGCAGGTATCCTGCCAGGCTGGGGAAGCAGGCCTGGAAAGGACCCAAGAACTTCAAGGATGAAGCCCAAAAGTCCACAAGGCTCGCCAGTCTCTTGAGGCCAGCCTTGAAGGGAAGGGTCCGACCTAGAGGCTGCTTCCTCAGAGGAAGGCAGGTATCCTGCCAGGCTGGGGAAGCAGGCCTGGAGAGAACCCGAGAACTTCAAGAATGAGACCCAAAAGACCACAAGGCTCGCCAACCTTGAAGGGAAGGGTCCGACCTAGAGGCTGCTTCCTCAGAGGAAGGCAGGTATCCTGCCAGGCTGGGGAAGCTGGCCTGGAGAGAACCCGAGAACTTCAAGAATGAGACCCAAAAGACCACAAGGCTCGCCAGCCTTGAAGGGAAGGGTCTGACCTAGAGGCTGCTTCCTCGGAGGAAGGCAGGTATCGTTGCCAAGCTGGGGAAGCAGGCATGGAGAGAACCCAAGAACTTCAATAAACGAGACCCAAAGACCACAAGGCTCGCCAGTCTCTTGAGGCCAGCCTTGAAGGGAAGGGTCCGACCCAGAGGCTGCTTCCTCAGAGGAAGGCAGGTATCCTGCCAGGCTGGGGAAAGCAGGCATGGAGAGGCCCAAAAAAACTTCAAGCATGAGGCCCAAAAGAACACAAGGCTCACCAGTCTCTTCAGGCCAGTCTTGAAGGGAAGGGTCCGACCTAGAGGTTGCTTCCTCGGAAGAAGGCAGGTATCCTGCCAGGGTGGGGAATCAGGCCTAGTGAGGACCCAAGAACTTCAAATATGGGGCCCAAAAGATCGCAAGGCTCGCCAGTCTCTGAGGCCAGCCTTTGAAGGGAAGGGTCTGACCCAGAGGCTGCTTTCTCGGAGGAAAAAGCAGGTAATCCTGCCAGGCTGGGGAAGCAGGCATAGTGAGGACCCAAGAACTTCAAATATGGGGCCTAAAAGATCACAAGGCTCGCCAGTCTCTTGAGGCCAGCCTTGAAGGGAAGGGTCTGTTACGGATCTGTGAGATCTCAGAGACAATGTTACGGTGTCGAAATATCCTGGAAAGGGTTTCAACACAATGTTTACGGCCTCTGAGAGAGGTCCGCTTCAGGTTCAATATAAAATAATATATATATATATAACACAAACAGTTGAAACTGGGGATACGAATATAGAAAAGAAACACTAAACACAACAAAGGTTTATTTACAAGCTTACTAACAAAGGTAAATGCAGAATGGTATCTCCTATTTACATAAAACGATAGAATCTTACACTGCATGAACTGGGGAACAGTGACACAATTCAAATACTTGCGGTCCAGTTTAGTGACTCGAAGCAGTGGCTTCACAAAAGGAGAACGGCGAAAGCGGACGTCCTCTTGGACTCCGTATTGCAGGAACTAGTCTAATCGTAAGGCAGGAATCCCCCCTTTTCTTCTCCGAAGTCTGTTCACAACGTAGAGACAACTCAGCCGTCCACACCTGAAGACGACTAGACCAATATCCAACCAACTCTCGAACAACTCTTCTTTTGATTGATACTTCGTTGGTTCCTCCGTCTCTAGTCTCTCTCTGACGATCACTGCTGCTGATCTCTCACTGATAATCTGATCTGTGGCTCTGTGACTAACTGGTGAGCTGTCTCTTTTACGATCTCTTCTTCTACGATCACTCTCTATATATCTCCCCTCCTCCTCGCTGCTACTTCCTCCGTCGTATTTATACGGCAATCCTGGGGCGGAGCCTACGGCGAGCGTCACAGACTCCGAGGTTTCTAGACATTCTTAGATGAATCTAGACGAGGTATTGCATCAGAAAATCGCGGCGTTTCTCACGTAACGACGAGATCCACAATACTCCTGCCGATTCTAGAACAGCCGCGAGCATAGGCGCCTCCAACAGTGCGCGAAAGCCTCCTTGCTGCCGACTTCTCGAAAATGCGTTCTCCTTTCCTTTATCTTCCTTTGCTAGGAAGCAATTACCATCACACGCCCCCAGCAAAAGAGAAAAAAAAAATGATCAATTGATTTTATTTTTTTTTCTAAAGAAGAAGCAAGAATTAAACAGCGGGGAAACAATTCTGCATAAGCTTACAATACTTTTTCATTCCCTCACCACTCGTGCCAAAACAGAAAACGGTCCACTAGGCTACTCATTCTGAGAAAAATCTCTAGAGGCTACATCTATAACATTATCCTTCTCTCTCACTTTTTTCCATTTTCTGAACTCTGCTTAAAACTTATAAATACTAAAAACACCTCTTGTGTTTTTCTCAAAACTAATCTCACTCAGTAACACTGTTACACGCGGAGGCCACGGCACGGGGCGTTGTTTATAATTCTGAAGCAAATTTACATTCATTGCCGGTTTGCTCTACTCTTACCCCACATTAATTAATTCTATAATGTATACTTCCCCTCTCCTCTACACTGAATAAAGACATTCGTACTTATAAGGTAAAAATGGGCTTTCTCTCGAGACTACTAAAACTTTATCTCTTACACACAAACTTCTTTTGTTTGCTAATAGATTATGTTTCCCTTTAAGTTCCCCTTGACTTCCTTTCGCGTTTTCTTTCGCTAAGTGCCAAGCGCTTCCGTCTCCTCCGCTAACTGCCAAACATCTCTTAAATTGTTTTTATAATACTCAAGATTAGTTATGCAAATCATCTCTACCCTTACTTCTAGGTAAAGTTCCGAAAATATTTATAAATACATTCTCAAAAGATAAGCCTCCTGAAGGAATATTACACAACTGAACTCTGGTAATTACTAGATTCGGTTTCCCTGTAACTTGATATCAAGACAGCTTAAAACATATCTCTTAAAACATACATAATTTGTTTTTCATCTTAGGCCAAAGTACGCCCTACTAATACACCTTGAAATTTTATTTACTCCTAAATGTCCTTGCTCATCATGTTGCTAACTTCAAAATTAATTCATGAAGCTTCCTAGAAACTACGAATTTTTCTGTGATTCCCCCTTTACTACCTGACTTAGGACAAACATGACACAAAACTTCGTCCTTTACACAAAAAGTTTCCTTATACGCATCATCAAGATCATCATCCAGCTCACATTCAAAAATTCGGGTTAGTGTCTCATTCTCTCTCTGCAACTTGACTAGCTCATCCTTATCCAAAACGTTATTGCCTAATTCATCACCGTAACTAGTACTAGATACAGGTACTACATTTACTACGTTACTCTCGACAGCTACGCCTTCCCCTTGGCTCTCACTGTCAACGATGAGTTAGGTCTCTCAGCCACATTCATGCCAAGATCAACCTCGCTACTCTATCACACTCGTTCGAATCCACGAACTCACTCACGTTCGAATCCACGAACTCACACTCGTTCGAATCCACAAACATGATCGTAGTCTATGTCTGTATCTAAACCCGACCTAGTTACTACCATTTCAGGCACTAGAATATTCCTCACAACAGGATTCACATTCTTGGATAAAGCTAAGTCGTTACCGACAATAATGTCAACGCCTTCGACGGGCAAACTGTCCACAACTGCAAGTTTTACTTCTCCTGACACTACCTGACTTTCTAAATTCAACTTCAACAAAGGACAAAGAACACAAGTGTTAGGAATCGCCTAACATGACTTTCTCTTCCATATTGATTTCTGCCCTTGTCGCACACACTCCACTCCTTATCAGTGATACAGCGGCCCCTGTGTCTCGAAGCAAGACCACTTCTCTCGAATCTACTCCTCCAAGAGAGGAAACTACGCTTCCGACAGAAAAATTCACCAAAACTTTCCTAGTTTCCCTCATCACATCATCCCTATTTGACGAAAGGTTAACTAGCGATACTGGTTTCTTACCGTCTTCCTTTCTGCTGCACAATTTCTCGCTAAATGCCCTTTCCCATTACATCGGAAAACAAGTTATTCTGAGCACAGATGCCACCCTACTCTTACAAACCTTAGACGTAGACCAGGTTTTCCGCATGTATAACAGGAATAGTCACTTCTACTCGCATTGCTATTACTAGGGCTGAAACCTTTACTGCTTTGCACTCTACCAGACAAAGGATCATTTCGTTTCTTACTAACACTCAAATTATGAGTTAGACTATATTCGTCAGCTAGCCTAGTTGCTCCTGCAAAAGATACTTCTCGCCTATCCTCTATATAAGTTTAATCTCAGGGGATACGTTATCTTTGAAGTTTTCTAACAACACTAAGTTCTTCAAAACTATCAAAATCCTCACCTTAGTAGAAGTTAACTAATCAAAAACAGCCTATCTAACTTCTTACCGTATTCTACATACATAATATTTTCATCCTTTTCTCAAATTTCTAAATTTCTTATGGTATGCCTCCGGTAACTAGCCTATACGCGCTAAGAACGGTTTCTTTCATGATATCGTAATTATCAAATTCCTCCTTAGACATGCAACTATACACAGAAAGTGCCCTACACTCAAAACTGACTGCAAATATAAAGTCCACGTTTCTTAGGAGAACCTACTCGTTCCATTAACTTCTCAAAACACATGAAATATGTCGTAACATCTTCCTCATCGAACTTTGGTACTAATTTTAGCACTGCACTCATACCTAACGTATTAGCTTCGTTTTCGTTCTCGCCCGTCCAACTGTTACGAGTGCTTTCCCTAACCGAGCAATTTCCAACTCGTGCATACGCTCTTTCTCTCTCTCTTCCTGCTCATGCCTACGTTCTTTCTCTCTCTCTTCTGCTGCATTATTAACATTTCTCTCTCTTGCTGCATTCCTCATTACTTCTCTCTCTAGCTGCATTTTCATTGCTTCTCTCTCAGCCGCTCTTTCATCTCTCTCATACTCTCTGTTCTTTCTTTTTTCACATACTCACGGAGATCATTCCCCTCTAGACCTAGTAGCTTACCTGACTCAATAAACTCTTTCACCATCATCACTCATTCTGATTCTTCCTACATCCTCCCCTGTTTTCAAACTGTTAAAGTGTTGATAGCCTAGGCAAGGTCGCCAAAAATGTTACGGATCTGTGATCTCAGAGACAATGTTACGGTGTCAAAATATCCTGGAAAGGGTTCGACACAATGTTACGGCCTCTGAGAGAGGTCCGCTTCAGGTTCGATATAAAATAATAAAAAAAATATATATATCAACACAAACAGTTTGAAAACATGGGGATACGAATATAGAAAGAAACACTAACACAACAAGGTTTATTTACAAGCTTACTAACAAAGGTAAATGCAGAATGATATATCCTATTTACATAAAACGATAGAATCTTACACTGCATGAACTGGTGAACAGTGGACACAATTCAAATACTTGCGGGCCAGTTTAGTGATTCGAAGCGTGGCTTCACAAAAGGAGAACGGCGAAAGCAGACGTCCTCTTGACTCCGTTATTGCAGGAACTAGTCTAATCGTAAGGCAGGAAATCCCCCCTTTTCTTCTCCGAAGTCTGTTCAACGTAGAGACAACTCGGCCGTCCACACCTGAAGACGACTAGACCAATATCCAACCAACTCTCGAACAACTCTTCTTTTGATTGATACTTCGTCAGTTCCTCCATCTCTAGTCTCTCTCTGACGATCACTGGCTGCTGATCTCTCACTGATAATCTTGATCTGTGGCTCTGTGACTAACTGGTGATCTCTCTCTTTTACGATCTCTTCCTTCCTACGATCACTCTCTATATATCTCCTCCTCCTCGCTGCTACTTCCTCCGTCGTATTTTTATACGGCATCCTGGGGGCGAAGCCTACGGCGAGCGTCACAGACTCCCAAGGTTCTAGACATTCTTAGATGAATCTAGACGAGATATTGCAAATCACGGCGTTTTCTCACGTAACGACGAGATCCACAACACTCCTGCCGATTCTAGAACAGCCGCGAGCATAGGCGCTCCAACAGTAGCGCGAAAGCCTCCTTGCTGCCAAACTTCTCGAAAATGCGTTCTCCTTTCCTTTATCTTCCTTTGCTAGGAAGCAATTACCATAACAGTGTCCAACCTAGATCTGCTTCCTCGTGGAAGGCAGGTATCCTACCAGGCTGGGGAAGCGGGCCTGGAGAGAACCCGAGAACTTAAAGGATGAGGGGCCAAAGACCACAGGCTCGCCAGCCTTGAAGGAAGGGTCCGTCCCACCCGGAGGCTGCTTCCTCGGAGGAAGGCAGGTATCCTGCCAGGCTGGGGAAGCAGGCCTGGAGAGGACCCAAGAACTTCAAGGATAAGGCCCAAAAGACCACAAGGCTCGCCAGTCTCTTGAGGCCAGCCTTGAAGGGAAGGGTCCGACCTAGAGGCTGCTTCCTCAGAGGAAGGGAGGTATCCTGCCAGGCTGGGGGGGGGGGGGAAGCAGGACTGGAGAGAACCCGAGAACTTAAAGGATGAGGCCCCAAAAGAACACAGGCTCGCCATCCGGTGAAGGGAAGGGTCCGACCTAGAGGCTGCTTCCTCGGAGGAAGGCAGGTATCCCTGCAGCTGGGGAAGCGAGGACTGGAAAGAGAACCCGAGAACTTAAAGGATGAGGCCCAAAAGACCACAAGGCTCGCCAGCCTTGAAGGGAAGGGTCCGACCTAGAGGCTGCTTCCTCGGAGGAAGGCAGGTATCCTGCCAGGCTGGGGAAGCAGGCCTGGAGAGAACCCGAGAACTTCAAGAATGAGACCCAAAAGACCACAAGGCTCGCCAGCCTTGAAGGGAAGGGTCCGACCTAGAGGCTGCTTCCTTGGAGGAAGGCAGGTATCCTGCCAGGCTGGGAAGCAGGCCTGGAGAGAACCCGAGAACTTTCAAGAATGAGACCCCAAAAGACCACAAGGCTCGCCAGCCTTGAAGGAAGGGTCCGACCTAGAGGCTGCCTTCCTTGGAGGAAGGCAGGTATCCTGCCAGGCTGGGGAAGCTGGCCTGGAGAGAACCCGAGAACTTCAAGAATGAGACCCAAAAGACCACAAGGCTCGCCAGCCTTGAAGGGAAGGGTCCGACCTAGAGGCTGCTTCCTCGGAAGGAAGGTGCAGGTATCCTGCCAGAAATCAGAACTGGGTCCAGAGTTCAGTTGGAACAAAAGAAAAGTTCAGTTAACTACTCACTTCTGGACGCATAACTTCTGTCGGTTTACACTCCATTTACCCTATGTCATTTGTGTGAGATAGGAGAGTGAAATTGTGTGTGTTACAATAATAATTAAGAACTAAAACGTGGTGTTTAACTTGGCCAGAATTCTAAAGGAAACCGAACTCACATATTTTCTCTATATAACCAGCCTCCTGAGATCAAATGAGAAGTCCAGAAGAACAGAGAAGTATTCGAAATATCTAACCATAAGTTCCTAAGAGAGATAGAAACTCAACGCAGTATAGATAAAGGGTACCCCCATATCACGCATAACAAATACAAACCAAAACTAAAGAGAGAAGAAGACTTCACAACAGGAAGGGTCCGACCCAGAGGCTGCTTCCTCGGAAAAAGGCAGGTATCCTGCCAGGCTAGGGGGCCCAAAAGACCACAAGGCTCGCCAGTCTCTTGAGGCCAGCCTTGAAGGGAAGGGTCCGACCCAGAGGCTGCTTCCTCAGAGGAAGGCAGGTATCCTGCCAGGCTGGGGAAGCGGGCCTGGAGAGGACCCAACAACTTCAAGGATGAAGCCCAAAAGATCACAAGGCTCGCCAGTCTCTTCAGGCCAGCCTTGAAGGAAAGAGTCCGACCCAGAGGCTGTTTCCTCAGAGGAAGGTAGGTATCCTCTGCCAGGCTGGGGATGCGGGCCTGGAGAGGACCAAGAACTTCAAGGATAAAGCCCAAAGACCACAAGGCTTGCCAGTTTCTTGAGGCCAGCCTTGAAGGGAAGGGTCCGACCTAGAGGCTGCTTCCTCAGAGGAAGGCAGGTATCCTGCCAGGCTGGGGAAGCGGGCCTGGAGAGGACCCAAGAACTTCAAGGATGAGGCCCAAAAGACCACAAGGCTTGCCAGTCTCTTCAGGCCAGTCTTGAAGGGAAGGGTCCGACCTAGAGGCTGCTTCCTCAGAGGAAGGCAGGTATACTGCCAGGCTGGGGAAGCAGGCCTGGAGAGAACCCAACAACTTCAAGGATGAAGCCCAAAAGATCACAAGGCTCGCCAGTCTCTTGAGGCCAGCCTTGAAGGGAAGGGTCCGACCTAGAGGCTGCTTCCTCAGAGGAAGGCAGGTATCCTGCCAGGCTGGGGAAGCGGGCCTGGAGATGACCCAAGAACTTCAAGAATGAGGCCCAAAAGCCGCTTCCTTGGAGGAAGGCAGGTGTCCTGCCAGGCTGGGGAAACGGGCCTGGTGAGGTCCAAATACTCCTTAGTGAGGCCAGTTCTTTGAGGGTACCTTTGAAGAAGTGTTCTCTCCAGAAGAGGAAGGTAGGATTCATTCGTAGATCTGATAGGAAAATCAATGCAGCTTGATTTCTCATTAATACAATGCTCTTTATTACTCTGTTTCTGTTTTCAAGAGTATTCAATTTTGTTTACGGTACTCAGCATCACTTAGTTTTTATTAAAATTCTCCCCTGCCAAGAATTCATTTAGGGGAATGTGTGTTTCATATTTTTGCCATCAGTCTCTGTAGCACTTTGCATTGGTTCAGTTCCCCCACCTTGGGAACTTCAGAAATCGTTTCTTCTCAAGAGTTCATTGATGAAGGGGTTAATTATCGTCTTCCCAGGAACCAATAAAAACTCAACCTGCCCCAGGGGTTCTCCAGGCCGTACTCGAGAGCCCGCAGCATCAGGATATAAGGAGAAGGACTCGCCACTGGAATTCAGTCCCTCAGCAGTCATCGCTGGAAAATGTCCTGTAGATCTGGATGAAACGTCGCGTTGGAGAGAGAGAGAGAGAGAGAGAGAGAGAATTGTATAAGCAATAATAAACACCAAAATGACTCAACCGAATTTTACCATGCCCTTTGGTGCGTTGCTCGCCAGTCTAAGCAACAGAGAGAAAGCTTTCTTCAGAAAAGTAGAAAAGACTCTCTACAGGATTAATAGTGCTGAAGCGCAACCATTTTTAACAAAACTTGCCTACGAGACGGTCTCCTTCCGAAATAATAATAATAATAATCTTTTTTCTCCTAAACCGAAGGTTTCCTTGACATTTAGAGATGCGATGAAGCACGATAAACGCTCGAAAGGAAACCGCTCAAAAGCGCAAGCGTCGACAAGAAACGGAAGGAGGAGGAGGAGGAGGCGTCGTCTATTAGGACGAGATGGAACGCGCGGGGAAATATTATTGGAACGGGGCGAGAAATATGGAGGGTATTCTATGAATAAATGATGGAATTTACTTTGATTTATTCATTCTGCATCTTATGATTCATACTAAGACGACTACTACGGAGAAATACATAATTATTATTATAAAAGAGGGTAAAATTGGTTTCAGTTTATACATGAACATAGACTATTTAAAAATTATATATATTTATATATATATATACATACATACATACATACATACATACATACATACATACATACATACTATATATATATATATATCATATATATATATATGTATATAATAAAGACAAAATCCACGAAGGAAAGAGAAACAATGGATGACTGCCTTAGACTTCTCTGCTAAGTAAAGGACAGGAATTCGAAACGGCCTTGTAGTATTCGCCGTCTCTCCTTCCTTCTTGGATTTTGTCTTTATTTATATATTATCAACACGTTCCATATTTTCGTGATTCAGTTATATATATATATATATATATATATATATATATATATATATATATATATATATATATATATATATATGTATATAGTATGTATATATATACATACATTATATACATATATATATATATACGTATATATATATATATATGTATATATACATACATATATTATATTATATATATATATATACATAATATATATATATATATATATATATATATATATATATATATATATACATATATATAAGATGAAGATTACGTACAAGCACGACCACATACAATCATTTTTCAGTCTATTTTGCGTCATTTCCTTCAAAGTCCAACAGACTATATCTTACACAAACTCACATTTCTGTTATATTTCTGTTTGCTTTCACAGACAGAACCAATATGGTAACTCCACCACAAAGGCACACCAACGTGGCACCCGCATTTCTCTCTCTCTCTCTCTCTCTCTCTCTCTCCTCTTCTCTCTCTCTTTCGTTTCTCTTTGGCGTGAGTCAGCTTTTGATCAATACTATTCTCTCTCTCTCTCTCTCTCTCTCTCTCTCTCTCTCTCTCTCTCTCAGATTGCGAGGACAACTAGTGGAAAAATTCAAAATACTGAAAGGCATAACAAAAGTAGACAGTAACCTATTTACGTTAAACGAAACCCAGACAAGAAATAATGGGTGGAAACTAGAGCTGAAGAGATACAACACATCTCATTGTGGGAACTTCTTCACATACAAGATATGTGACAAATGGAATAAACTGCCACCAGAAGTTGTAAACAGCAACGATGTGGAAGAGTTTAAAAGAAAGCTAGACAGAATCATTAGAACGCGATGTCCTTGAAACATCCTAATCCTTGTAACTCTCTCTCTCTCTCTCTCTCTCTCTCTCTCTCTCTCTCTCTCTCTCTTTCGTTTCTCTTTGGCGAGTCAGCTTTTGATCAATACTATTCTCTCTCTCTCTCTCTCTCTCTCTCTCTCTCTTTGTACCTTATCTTCCCGTATGCCAAGTAATTAAGCGCTAATCGAACCGTTATATCATTTTCAATTGAGTCTATTAAGATATATCGGAGACTATGTAATATAATAGATATTTTTTTAAATGTGCTTTTTTTATATGATTTCAGAGAATGTTGTAACCATGAGTTATAGAGAGCAAACACGTGAACCGTTAGACTTAATTTTAACGGTTGAACCGAAAAAACTTGTCATGTTAGAATCGTGGGAAACTAGCAAAACTCTCTCTCTCTCTCTCTCTCTCTCTCTCTCTCTCTCTCTCTCTCTCTCTCTCTCTCTCTCTCTCCTTGGCAATTGAAATTGGAAAAGGACACTGGAAAGACGATAACCAAATACATCATAATTGAAAAAATTAACCGTATGAGACTAAGATGACATCAGACCAGTTCAAAACACATGTAAGTATACGTAAACTATATCCATGTATATGTAGTAAGTATGTATGGTTTCAGTAACTAATTGTAATGCAATACATAACCCTTGACGATTTAAAAGGCAAAGGAATTTGGAAAGACGATAAACAAATACCAAGATCAGAAAAATTAACCGTATGTGACTAGGGGTAATATAGACTAGTTCAATACACACACACACACACACACACACACACACACACACTGTACATGTATATGTCTGTATATATGTGGGTCTTAGTAATTAAATGTAATGCAATACATATTCCTTGATGACTCAGAAAAAGGACTTTGGAAAGACCCTAAGGCCTAAGCAAATACCATGCTAGGAAAAATTAAACGCATGAGACTACCGGTGCAATGCACCAGTTCCTCCATATTGAAGAAGCCTCGGGTGAAAATGACAACTCATCTTCAAAACTGCATCCGAGTGATGAAAAAGGACGTCATATGAAGATGACACTCATGATATTGATGATGATTACATTTGCTGTTTGTGCAAAATTCTAGTCACGCAAAAAAAATAAACGTATAATAAAAAAGAAAAAAACAAGGACGGGCGAGACTGAGGACAGGTTCCCAAACCAGCTTTCAAGAAGAGGAAATTCCTCGTGAATTCTGAAGTTACAAGATAATCAATTTCAGCTGCCAATTAAGCTTTCATCTTAAAGCAAAGCAATGATTGACGCAATAGTGATAAATTCGTAAATAGGCCAAATGCATGCATAGTAAAGGAAAAAGTCACTTAAACTTTAACCTCTACAGATACTTCCGCTTACTCTCACCCACATACATACGAAGGATGCAGTGTACGATAAGCAAAATCTTTAGTCACAGTAATCCGTCTTTAAAACCTCCAATATTGGATTAACGTCTACAGGATTTTTAAAATATAAATTATGAATATGATGGGATTATTTAATAACTTCTATAACAGACGTCTTTCAATAATAAATGGCTTGATATTCGATAATCATCGCGCATATGGCAAACGACGGGCGGCGCGTTACATAACATGGGAGTTACCCAGCAACTAAACGTGAGGCTTTCGTCTATTTCACAGCCTTACGTCATCACACACGTGACCGATAACTTATCCCACTGTAAAGATAAAGATTTGGCGGATTTAAACCACTACTCTTTGAATTTCGGGGTATTTTCCGGCATCAAATTGTTCGGTAACATTTTTTTTTTTTTATCAAAGACTTGGGGACTAGGTCTAGCAGAATGCGCCCTTTAAACCAGAAAGGTGACTCATGCGCATGTCTTCTGCGCATGGTTGGTGTGTGTTTATCCGGAACAACAACAAATCTTTAATTTAAAATTTTAAAAATGGCTGGTTACTATGAAGTTATGACAAAGAATACAGAGAAAATATCTTGATTTGTCGCTTTGGTTTCATATACAGTTAAAATATAAGGCATTGTGAGTCTAGATATACGTAGGTGTAGCAAATATGTATGTATTTTAGATACATATGCACAAAAAATAGTGAAATACTATGCATATATATTCATGTATATATCTATACCTGGGTGCATAATATGTATGTACTTTAGATAAATGTACACAAAAATCATGAAATACTATGCATATATATCTATGTATATATTTATACCTGGGTGTGTGTATATATATATATATATATATATATATATATATATATATATATATATATATATATATATATATATATATATATGCATGTATGTATGTGTGTATGTATGTATGTAGGTATGTAGTATGTAGTGTGGGTGTAAGTGTACTTTCAGCCCAGAGACAAAAACAGAATTGGCGACTAAACAGCACAATCAATGACTAAATATATGGTGTCATTCTGAAGTTCTAAGTGCAAGAGTTGGCTGACCGCTGTTGAACTCTGTAGATAAAAAGTAAACATTGACTCACATCCTGTACTTGTAATTAACTTATCATCGAGGATTACGAAACTTGTACCAGAGAGCCCATTCAGTACTTAGCAGTTCCTTATATCCTTTTGAATTTTTAAACTCTGAAGAAATAATTTATAGAAAGATTACGTCTCTTAAAATGTGGAAGATTATATGGAACACTGGAGGGAGTAGAAAATATCAGAGCTTGTTAGAATTAAATACTAATTCACACTTTCAAAAATGCGGCAATAGGTGAACACTGGATCAAGTAGAGAGAATCAAACCTCCTTTACTGCCAAAAAAAAAAAATGCGTTAAGACGTGAACACTTTAGTGGAAAGTGCCAGAGTTTACTTGGGAAAGTAAATGCTGATTTTTAAGGATTAAATCTGTGAATTGGATAGTATCAGAAAATCGTTCCTTTTGGTGTGTATATTCACCAGAATTTGACCGAAAAACGGAATAAATAGAAAAGAAATCCGTACCAGAATTCTAGTGCAGAATGTACTTGAGCTATGATGATAATAGTCGTATTCATTATTAATAGGACAGGGTTTATCTTGAAGACTTGAATGATTCTGTTACCAAGTTATGCATTCACAAACATATTACAAAACCAAAATGTGGACAATGTTTGACCCTACGTATAGGATTCTAAAGGTTTTTGTGGCAGAGGGCATCAGCTATTCCCATGTACAGGAATACTGTCTGCAGCTGTATATATATATACTTCCCCACAGCAGGAAATTCTGTTTGGTAGGCTCTGTTCTCACGAACTTCACTGAAGTACCTTACCTGTTCAACATCACTGAACTAGGCTGCATTTTGTTTGTTTGTTTGTTTGTATGGTGCTTTTACGATGCATGGAACCAGTGGTTATTCAGCAACGGGACCAACGGCTTTACGTGACTTCCGAACCACGTCGAGAGTGAACTTCTATCACCAGAAATACACATATCGCACTCCTCAATGGAATGGCCGAGAATCGAACCCGCGACCACTGAGGTGGGACGCCAACACCATACCAACCACGCCACTGAGGCGTTTAGGCTGCATTTTGGCTGGTGTCAGACCTCTGGAAAATCACCAATTTTTTTAATGGCTAAGGTACCCCTTCTGCTTTGTATAGTACCATCCTTTGATGCTTAGAGTGTCAGCATTATTTTCAGTGCCATATTCCCTATCACTTCTAGTTTCCTTTTCTGGTCACTTCATGACGCATGAATCACACAGGGTTTATGTAGTCTGCTCGTCATCTGAGGTCAGGAGGTCAGGTCAGGAAACTGCTATATCAAATCTTTTGCTGGGCTGTAGGGTGATCACTCAAGCTATAGTAGATTCAATCAACAGTGCATCTGATGTCTAGGCCAGTCCCTTACGACGCTCCTGATAGGCTGTTGTTAAGCCAATCACAAGGCTGGAAACTCCCAGTCCCTCTCGAGAGGGTTCACATAGGCAGGTTGTATGTTCCACCCCTCCTGAGGGCTACGACATACAATAACATCCCTCAGGAGAGATGGAACATACATCCTCTCTATATGAACTCTCGAGAGAGACAGTTTCCAGCCCTGTGATTGTCTTATCAACAATCAATCAGGAGCTTCGTAAGGGACGGGCCTAGACATCAAATGCACGGTTGATGTGAATCTACTTATAGCCTCAGTTCAACCTCCCAAGGTAGAGAGAGATGTACCCAGTGGCACAGTTTCGTCTCAGCTGTGATAATCAACATTGGCTATTAGATCGACTGTTTCTGATGCTGTGACAGGAGGAACCATTTTCTTGCCTTTTTTTTTTTTTTTTTTTTTTTTTTTTTTTTTTTCCCTTTTTTTTTTTTTTTTTTTTTTGTTTTTTTGGTTTTTTTTTTTTTTTTTTTTTTCTTTTTTTTTTTTTAACTAAGTTTCTTCGGCAGAACTAGCTTTACTGGTCTTTGGCCTTCATGGACTTCTTAATTTTAAGGTCACAAAAGAAAGGCTGCTTTATCTTCCAAGGGTATCTTAATCTAACGATTTATTCATTTTGAGAGAGAGAGAGAGAACTTATTCTTGTGCCTTTACAAACCAAGCACCTAATTATCAATCGAGTTTTCTCTGGCTTGATTTAATACAAAATCTAAATTATACAATGAATTAAATAATATTAATCTCATACGGAACATAGCCCCTGTATCCCTATTCATTCTATTGATACAAAAAGCTAAAAAAATTCCTGCTTAGTTTTATGCAACAGAAAAAATCTCCTAATTCAAAACATCTCCAGTATTTTATATAAAAAAAGTAAAAAAAAAAATCCTGCTTAGTTTTATACAATTGTGATAAATTCCTAACTCAAAACATCTCCAGTATTTTATACAAAAAAAGTAAAAAAAAACCTGCTTTGTTTTATACAATAGTGAAAAATTCCCAACTCAAAACATCTCCAGTATTTGATACAAAAAAGTAAAATATCCTGCTTATAGTTTTCCAATATTAACCAAACTTAATTATTACACCTAAATTACGTCCTACCTTCATTAAACTTCTACAGAATATTTTAATGGGCAATTATATATATATTTTTTTACTTAGGAATTAAAGAGGTGAGGTTTTGCTGTACCCATTTGCATTCTGAGGCGCAGATACGGTTGAATAAATTTGACAAGTAATATCGTATAGGCTAT
Organism: Macrobrachium nipponense; assembly: GCF_015104395.2. NCBI lineage: Eukaryota > Metazoa > Arthropoda > Malacostraca > Decapoda > Palaemonidae > Macrobrachium > Macrobrachium nipponense. Next base: position 2,201,969 of record NC_061098.1, on the reverse strand, counting down.
CGTAAGTGTGTTAGCGTGTTTGTGTTTGTGTGTGTTTGAGAAAGGTACTTTATTACTTACCATTATTGATGCAGGACCAAGCTTTTGTTCAACCAAAACTGGATCTTAAATAAAGAATGGAATAGGTGAGATGACCGAGAAGTTGAACAGACTTGTGAAAGCATAAAAATGGAACATTAATGATAAGTATGAATTCTGAAAGAACAGGTCAGCATTCGAACCTATGACTTTTTTGTGTTGATGCATGAGTAACAGTGACTTTACCCACTCGGCAACGAGAGAGAGAGAGAGAGAGAGAGAGAAGCTGAACCTTCAGTCTGTAGGAATTTATCAGATCAAAATTAATCTTGATTTAGATTTAATCTTTACTTATTTTCTTTCAAAAATATTTGTTTTCTTTATCTAAGCCTTTCATTCGTTTCTCCTATGAGAACCAGTGACATCTAAAGCTGCAACGCCAAATCATCCCATCAATATTTCAATCACTGACTGACAACCTACAACATTCTTTATAGTTGTAAAACATCAGAGAAGTCAACCTTGAGTGAACGGAACTGACAGGGAATCAATCATTTTTAATTAAACCCTAGAAATATGAAGTCTATACTAAACCTATACTTCTGATTTCTATATAAAACCTTTAAAAAAGATTTCCATATCAAATCTATATTTCTGATTCATATCTCGCCTTTAAGTACTAAGAATATTCAAGTTATTCCTTACATAAATGCAGCTGTATCCTTGATCCCAAAGGATATGCAAATGAATAATGCTTACATTTCAGATATGATACCAAGAAGTTTGGAGCAAGAATTAAACACCAAAGTATCCTATTAGTATGCTGTCCAATTCCTCGCCAGAGTTCTTGAGATGATGTAAAGCAAGTTGACTTTGGGAAAAATTGTATCAGTCGTTCTTTTATGGAAATTCCTGGCCTTTTCCTCTATGGGAAGGCCGAATCAATCGTTCTTTTAGGGAAATGTTTGAGTTTTCTCCCTAGGGGAAGGCAGTATCAATCGTTCTTTTAGGGAAACGTTTGGATTTTCCCCCTAGGGGAAGGCAGTATCAATCGTTCTTTTAGGGAAATCTCTGTGGTTTTTCTCATAAGAAAAACTGTATCATTCGTCCTTTTAGGGAAAGGTCTGAGGTTTCTCTCTTGGGGAAAAGATCATCAACATTCTTTTAGGAAAATGCATGTGGTTTCTCTCAAGGAGGAACAACTGTATCTATCGTTCTTTTAGGAAAATGTCTAAAGATTCTCTCAAAGGGGAAGCTGCATCAATCGTCCTTTTAGGAAAATGTCTTTTTATTTATTTTTTTTTAAAGATAGAGTAGGACCATCTGGGTTCTTCCACGTAAAAAAAAAAAAACTATAATGCTCCCCTTTGTTCTAAGCATTTTTTTTTACATTCTGACGTCACTACCACTCCTAAACTGCCGGTGACTAAAGAAGCCTTCTTATAACGAAATGGCTTCTTGTGATGCATTATTAAACAGGATCTCATTTTTATTGGATAGTTTTTCTGGCGTTATTCCTTCTCTGTATTTGATGTCCTACAAATAAACTCCATGTCAGACTTCCAAGAAGCATTTTTTCTTCATTCCTCTATCAAGGAAGTTCTTCTCTTTTCAGTATACGTAAAAATTCTTCTAATCTGCCACAGGAAAATCTGTCATGAACTCGAATAAGTTCGCTGACTGACCATTGCATAATTTCACGTCCACGCTTAGGTTTCTTTGCAGTAGGTGATGTCGTGTAACCCATGCCCTAACAATTAAGGCCTGTGAATGTGACCTGGGTATAATTACATTACACCTTCTATCGTCATAGATATTAAAGTCTTTTGAATTTTTTGTTCTTTATTAATTATTATATATTTAGTTGATATCTTCTATATATATATATATATATATATATATATATATATATACCTATATATATATATATATATATATATATATATATATATATATATATATATATATATATATATTTATTAATAAATAGGTATATATGTGAATATGTGTATAACATATATATATATATATATATATATATATATATATATATATATATATATATAGTATGCATATTATATATATGTGTGTGTGTGTATTCTTAATGAATATCTACTCACAAACAAATTCGAATCAAAACGCTACTATAGTAACAATGAGTTTAACGGCAAATTTCCTTTTTAAAAGACAGAATAATGAAACTTTAATTTACCTAAACAAGGTAATTACATTCTAGATTAATTCCTCCTCATCCTAAGGTAATTAAGCAAGCACATAAAAATATTTTTTATTATATAAAACTGAAATGTAATCTATATATATATCTAACATAATGGATATATATTAAAGAGAAATTCTATCCGCATTTGAAAAAAGCAGTGAAATTCCGTGCTCAAAACCATACCCCACACTGAACCTAATAAATTTCATAAATTTATGAAATTTAGATAACCGCAGTGAAATTCAGTGTTAAAAATCATACCAGACACTGAACCTAATAAACTTCATAAATTCTCATAACTTTATGAGATGTTATGTAAAGGATCATTAACGAAATGAATAAATAACGCGTTATCGAAAGAGTTTAAGATACCAGCAGTGAAATTCAGTGCTCAAAATCATACCACACCCTCAACCTAATAAATTTCATGAATTCTCCAAAGACAATCACGGTTATATACCAACGGGGTAATTGACTACCTTGTTTGTTTGTTTGTTTGCTTGTATGGTGTTCTTCGTTGCATGGAACCAGTGGTTATTCAGCAACGGGACCAACGGCTTGACGTGACTTCCGAACCACGCCGAGAGTGAACTTCTATCACCAGAAATACACATCACTCACTCCTCAGTGGAATGCCCGTGCCGAACACGCCACGGAGGCGCTACTATCTTGTTTCTGGTGAAATATGTCTGCCTGAAGATGTGATGCAATTGGCTTCTGGAAATTCCAAGCGAGGTTGAAATTCTGCATAAATAACTTTAAACAATTCGTTTGTAGTTTTAATAATTTATTCATATTTTTACGTTTATTTATTATCTTCTGTAACCTCCTTTTGCGACACCTTTTGCGGGATAATGCCATGTAAATAGGGGTCTATTTTTTAAATAATAATAATCATAATAATAATAATAATGATTTACGGCACCGTAACAACCCACAAACCTGGTAATCCTCTACCCCCGATTATAAGTCAAATACGAACTCCGACTTACAACATCGCTAATAATAATAATAATAATAATAATAATAATATAATAATAATAATAATAATAATAATAATATCTGTGTATGCTGGAAACAGACCTTCTTTCACACATGTTTTATTAAAAATAATGGCTTTATTCACAGAATTGATTCTATACAAAATTCTTTCAATTCTTACGATTTGTCTTTCTGGCACGCTAGTATTATGAAGCAGCTGTCCAATATTGGACAGCTGCTTCGTAATACCAGCGTGCCAGAAAGACAAATCATAAGGAGAATTGAAAGAATTTTGTTTAGAACCCATTCTGTGAATTCTGCCATTATTTTCAATAATAATAATAATAATAATAATAATAATAATAATAATAATAATAATAATAATAATAATAATAATATAATCTTTTTGCACTAAGGTTTTTGTCAATATCGCCATAGTAATAATGTTGATGATAATAATGATAATAAAACTAAATGCCATTTGCCCTAAGGTTTTAATCAATATTCCTTTAATAATAATAATAATAATAATAATAATAATAATAATAATAATAATAATAATAATAATAATAATGTTAATTGCCCTAAGGTTTATATCAATATTCCTTAAATAATAATAATAATAATAATAATAATAATAATAATAATAATAATAATAATAATAATAATAATAATAATAATAATAATAATAATAATAATAATAATAATGCCGTTTGTCTTAAGGTTTCTGTCAATAGTGCCTTGGTGTATAGATGGGTTACTTCAAGTATGTCAGAATTCCCACCAACCTGAAAAAATGCTAGGCATTACATAGCTATATTTTAAAGGCCACTTAGATGCCAAAAGCTGCCTAAAAACACGAACTAGCTTCCACTAGTTACCGCTTATGTAGTGCACTTCGTGAACTCGCTAAAAAAACCA
>NC_061098.1:2182828-2192828 GCF_015104395.2 Macrobrachium nipponense | reverse complement strand
ATCATGCCTCTTTTTGTACTGGTTCTGTGCAAGTGCCGGGCATTCACTTGCTATGTGGTTTATGGTTTCATTTTTCGTATTGCACTTCCTACACATGGGAGAGATGTTATTTCCGTCTATCGTTCTTTGAACATATCTGGTTCTTAAGGCCTGATCTTGTGCCGCTGTTATCATTCCTTCAGTTTCCTTCTTTAGCTCTCCCCCTCTGTAGCCATTGCCAATTGTCATCGCTGGCTAGTTCTTTAGTCTGTCTCATGTATTGTCCGTGCATTGGTTTGTTGTGCCAGTCCTCTGTTCTGTCTGTCTTTCTCCTGTCTCTGTATATTTCTGGGTCTTCGTCTACTTTTATTAGTCCTTCTTCCCATGCACTCTTTAGCCACTCGTCTTCACTGGTTTTCAGATATTGCCCCAGTGCTCTGTTCTCGATGTTGATGCAGTCCTCTATACTTAGTAGTCCTCTCCCTCCTTCCTTTCGTGTTATGTATAGTCCTGGTCCCGTATTTGCTCTTGGGTAGTGCTTTGTGTATTGTCATATGTTTCCTAGTTTTCTGATCTATGGTGTGGAGTTCTGCCTTCGTCCATTCCACTATTCCTGCGCTGTATCTGATTACTGGCACTGCCCATGTGTTTATGGCTTTTATCATATTTCCGGCGTTGAGTTTTGACTTGAGTATTGCCTTGAGTCTCTGTATATATTCTTTCCTGATCGTGTCCTTCATCTCTTGGTGTTTTATATCCCCTCCTTCCATTATTCCCAGGTATTTGTATCCAGTCTCATCTATGTGTTTGATGTTGCTCCCATCTGGTAGCTTTATCCCTTCAGTTCTCGTTACTTTGCCTTTTTGTATGTTGACTAAGGCGCATTTTTCTATTCCAAACTCCATCCTGATGTCCCCAGATACAATCCTTACAGTCTGGATTAGGGTATCTATTTCCTTGATGCTCTTACCATACAGCTTGATGTCGTCCATGAACATCAGATGGTTGATTCTGTTGCCTCTTTTCTTGAGTTGGTACTCTGCATCCATCTTCTTCTCCGCGGTACTTTAAGTCATGGGAATCATGGCTACTACGAAGAGTAGTGGGGACAGTGAGTCGCCCTGGAAGATCCCTCTCCTGATATTAACCTCTGCTAGTCTTATTCCAGAGCTTGTAAGTATTGTACTCCAGTTGCGCATTGTATTTTTGAGGAAGCTGATGGTGTTTTCCTCTGCCCCATATATTTTCAGGCATTCTATTAGCCATGTGTGTGGTATCATGTCGAAGGCTTTCCTATAGTCTATCCATGCCATGCTTAGGTTGGTTTTCCTTCTCCTACTGTTCTTCATTACCATTTTGTCTATCAGGAGCTGGTCTTTTGTGCCCCTACACTTCCTTCTGCAGCCTTTCTGTTGGTGGGGGATGGTGTTTGTCTCCTCTAGGTAGTTGTATAGCCTTTCACTGATGATACCTGTTAGTAACTTCCACATTATTGGTAGGCAGGTGATAGGCCTGTAGTTACTGGCTATATTTCCCTTACTCTTGTCTTTTTGTACTAAGGATGTCTTCCTGTGGTCATCCATTTGGGTGCATGGTGATTTGAGATACAATGCTGGAGTTGTTCTGCTATTCGTGGGTGTAGGGCCTTGAAGTTTTTGAGCCAGTATCCATGGACTTCATCGGGACCTGGGGCTTTCCAGTTTGGCATTTTCTTTAGTTGGTGTCTGACTGTGTCTGTCGTGATCTCTGTGAATCTTTGTTTTATTCTCCCTGTTTCTTCTTCCTTGACTTCCTGGAGCCATGTTGCATGTTTGATGTGTGATACCGGATTGCTCCATATGTTTTCCCAGAGTCTCTTACTTGGTTCGGCTTCAGGAATTTCTGGGTGGTTGTCTTCCCCTCTTAGTTGGCTGTATAGTCTTTTCTGGTTGGTTCCGAATAGTTTGTTCTGTTGGTATCCCTTATTCCTGTTCATGTACCGTTGGATCTTATGTGCTTTGGCCTTAAGCCTCTGTTTTACATCTTCTATTGTGTTGTTTAGTCCCCTCTCTTGTACTTTGTATTTCTCGTTGAGTTCCTCCCTTGTTTTCTTGCTTCTTAGCCTTTTTTCTGCCATCTCTTTCAGTTTACTCAAGTCAGATCTCATCAACAAGATTTGCTTTTCCAGGCGCCTTTTCCAAGGAGATTGCTGTTTTGGTTTCTGTTGGGTTGGTTGTGCTGGTGGTGTTGGTGTTCGAATCCCCACCAGTTCTGCTACTAATCTTGCTCCTGCATATGTCAAGTTATTTGTTTCTGTGATACTGGTGGTCTGATATTATGCCCATTATTTCATTGACCTCACTTGTTTTCTCCCTTAATTTCTTGGTGTTGTAGGCTTTCATGGAGGGGATCTTTGTTCTCTCTGTATCTGGCTCCATCCATTGTCTAATCTTTTCTACCCATTCCGTCCTCTCTGTTACTTCGTCGGTGTTTCTTCGTGTGTCGTTGTTTGATACCTCAGCCTCCCTGTCGTCTTCTGTGGCATCGTCTCTCAGTTCGTCTTCGTGTAATTCGTTGTCGTGTGACATTTCCCTTTCCAGTTCTTCTCTTTCTGTTGGGGAGAGCCAGTTCTTTTTCTTTATGTTCCTTACTTGGTCTGCCAGCCTCTGCTCTGTTTGGGGGGTGTTATTCCTCTCATTCCAGATGTTGACCAATCTTCTTCTATATCCTCTCTCCGTCGGGTTGCTTCTGATGTAGCATCTCCATATTTCCTTATTTTCTTCTCTTGTCCATTTCTTCCTTTTTGCCTCTGTAGCTCCAATCTCAGGCTGTTGATTACTGTCGTTGTTATTATTATTATTATTATTATTATTATTATTATTATTATTATTATTATTATTATTATTATTATTATTATTATATTGGCAGGAGACCCTCGTTCACACAATATCTTTCAATATATTATTGTTAAAAAATCCACAATTACTATATATTAAAATACATTTCTATGGTTTTTTTTTACATAGAAATATATTATAATATATAATTGTTGATTTTTTAACAATTTGTTTTCACGAGACTGTGAATTTCTTAACAATATTATTATTATTATCAATTATCATTATTCCAGAGATAATCTCTTATTCATACGAAAGAAGCCTACATAACGGGGCCACTGACTTGAAATTCAAGGTTCCAAAGAATATGGTGTTCATCTGAAAGAAGCAAAAAGAAGGTAATACGACCTACATAAAGAAGAGATGGGTTATTAGAAAAGGAGAAATAAATCAACAAATTAATAAATAGATAGATAAAAATGTGCTTGAATTATTCAAATAAGAGGAGACTTGTTCTGGGGTAGTATTTCCTCTTGAACTCTTCAAAAGACTCCAAGAATTTTCTATAGCAAGCAATAAGTGTTCGGCTTTCGGTAGCATTATATAGGACAAATATGCTAATTATTGCTTTATTGGTACCATTGGAACCTTGGTAAATAACGAGTCAACATAATGTTTAAGAGAATATTTTGCATCTCTGAATTCTGCCGAAAATTCTGCAGAATGTTCCAAGCAAGAGGGACACAAAACGCCAAAATAGGAGAAATTGGACTTGCTGACCATTTGAGAGTTTATACATAAAAGACCCTGAGCTCATAATGATTGACCACTTTGACAGTTTATAAATAAAAGACCCTGAACTTATAATGATTGACCACTTTGACAGTTTATACATAACAGACCATGAACTCATAATGACTGACCACTTTGACACCTGAGCTTATAATGATTGACCACTTTGAGAGTTTATACATAAAAGACACTGAACTTATAATGATTAACCACTTTGAGAGTTTATACATAAAAGACCCTGATCTTATAATGATAAGTCTTAGATGAATACAAACTTTCTGAGTTTTTGTGATACAATAAATTTGAGTAGAAGCAGCCAACTTATTCCCAAGGTTTATTAAAGGTTGCCAGAGCATGACTGACAAATGGCAGACCGAGAGAGAGAGAGAGAGAGAGAAGAGAGAGAGAGAGAGAGAGAGAGAGAATATCAATTAAGGTAGAAATGACCTAGCCACTTCGTTATCTCTTACTGGCCCTCTGGAACCGATACCCCCAACTGAAAGCGCTGGACCGTGCAAGGCAAGAAGATCATTAAAGAACTTAAAAAAAAAATAACTTGAATCCAGTGCTAAGTTCTCAAGAAGAAGAAGAAGAAGAAGAAGAAACTCGAGACCTCTTTGTATGCAAATGATGTTTTGCTGAATATGTCTTATTAGGGGAGAAGTCTCGGGAATGAGACTTCTCCTCCCCACCAGGATAACCGCAAGCAGTTCCCTAAAAAAAAAAAAATCAATCAACAGGGGAAACTGCAAAGCGTTCGCTACAAAATTCTCTCCTGGGGAATTGCCAGAAGTTCCCTAAAGAAATCCCCATTAGGGGAATTACAATGAGTTCCCTAAAGCAATTCCCAAAAACGGGAATTGCAAGACGTTCCTAAAGAAATTCCAGCAGAGAAATTGCAAGATGTTCCCTAAAGAAATCCCCACTAAGGGAATTGCAAATTCCCTAAAGAAATCCCAGCAGAGGAATTGCAAGATGTTCCCTTAAGAAATCCCCATCAGGAGAATTACAAGTAGCTCCCTAAATAAATCCCTAGAAGAGGGAATTGCAAGGAGTTCCCTAAAGAAATCCCCATCAGGAGAATTACAAGTAGCTCCCTAAATAAATCCCTAGAAGAGGGAATTGCAAGGAGTTCCCTAAATAAATCCCCCTATTTATATGGAACAGGACAAAAGGGACCACTGGCTTGAAACTCAACCTTCCAAAGTAGTAACATTACATAAAATGGGATATACAGAGAGAGAGAAGAGAGAGAGAGAGAGGAGAGAGGGAGAGAGAGAGAGAGAGAGAGAGAGAGGAGAGATCAGTTGTTAGAAAATTAGATAAATCAACAAATTAATGAATAAATAAAAACGTAAAAATATTTTAAAATACAAGTTGAACTGTATTAGGACAGTAAAGGACTGCACCTTCCCTCTGAAGTTCCAGCCTCACGACTGTCCTCTGTTTTGTTTGTATGGTGTTTTTTTTACGATGCATGGAACCAGTATGGTTATTCAGCAACGGGACCAACGGCTTTATAAGTGACTTCCGAACCACGTCGAGAGTGAACTTCTATCACCAGCAGTACACATCTATCACTCCTCAATGGAATGGCCGAGAATCGAACCCGCGACCACCGAATACAGGACCCTCCCCCCCAGATTAAGTCAATGTTCCCTGATGATAAAGAGATGTCATTGAACTTGAATGTTTGTGTATCGTTTTAAGAAGTGGCCACGTCACTTCTTTCGTAACAAGATAACGAAAGAGAATTATCCCTCCTTGTAAAAACGTCATGTCACGAGATGACCAAAGGTCAAAGGTGAAAATAGACGTGACCTCTGTGATAAAATTCGTATTAAAATTGTTTTTGAAGAGTTAGATAACATTAAATCATCTTGATACGAGCTCATCGATAACACAATGAACAGGCTGTTATCATATTCGTTTACAATAGGCTCGAGTATCATGAAATTATATTTCGGTATAGATTTCTAATTGAATTTGAATTACTTGGCACTGACAAAAAGGTATATTATATTCCGACATGGTGTTGTAGAAATATAGGGAAATTTTATTAAGGGTCGTAAAAATCATTAGACCTTTTGTAAGTTAAATGATATTCTAGGAGGAATATGTATGTACGTGTATAAATATATATATATATATATATATATATTATATATATATATATATATATATATATAATTCATAAACATATATAAATAGATCTCTCTCTCTCTCTCTCTCAAGTATATATGAGCGTTTTAAATTTAAAATTAGAACAAGTAGGCTAATATCAAACTACACTCAAACTAAGTTCAGTGTAACAAACTTACCTATTACATTTGGAGAGAGAGAGAGAGAGAGAGAGAGAGAGAGAGAGAGAGAGAGGTGACGGCGGCGCCAACGAGAGAGACCAGAAGAGAGTCGGTCACTACACTCGTTCAGCAGATAACCGGTTTTTTCCTAAGTGGCGACATCCACCAACAAAGGAGTTCCAAGTATATTATAATAGTACACACTCCGAGCGAATCACAAAAGGCCCCGTGCGGCTTTTGTTTGAAAAGTTTCTGTTATTGTTTGACAAAGAAGAGTGTGATGAGGTTTGTTAGGTCATACAAGTGATATAAAGGTAATAGCGGTGGTAATCCCTGTAATGGATAAGTATACACTTAGACTTCTTTGGGTAAGTTTAATTAGCCTATAGAACAGATGTGTATTTAGATCATGAACATGTTTGTACAGCATACATGTGTCTGCATATACGGTATATGTTTACTTACGTATATATTATATATATATATATATATATATATATATATGTGTGTGTGTGTGTGTGTGTGTGTGTGTGCTATGTATATATATATATATATATATATATATATATATATATATATATATATATATATATATATATCTTCCCATTCTCCCAAGATCTTCCCATTCACCAATATCTTCTAAAGCTTAAAATATCTTCCCAAGTTCCAAATATCTTCCCATTGTCTGAATATCTTCCCCATGCTCCAAACCAATTTTCCCTATATCTTCCCAAGCTCCTTTAATACTATTCCCCAAATATCTTCCCACCCTCTAAGTATCTTCCCATTCTACCAATATTCCCCAAATATCTTCCCATTCTCCAAATATCTTCCAATTTTCCTAATATCTTAATATCTTCCCATGCTCCTAATACTTCTCCCAATATCTTCCCATCCTCTAGATATCTTCCCAAGCTCCTAATATTATCTTCCCAACCAAACACGAAGGAGGAGGAGCACTGCGCATAACAAGTCCGGATGGTAACAAACCTCGTGTGTTGTGTATCCTCACTGAGAGAATGTTTGCTAAGGATGCTTGTCCCAAGGAGTAGGTGGTGGCTGAGGAGGGCGGAGGGGGCGTGGCTCTGAGGTAGAAGGTGGAGGAGGAGGAGGAGGAGGAGGAGGAGGTGGAGGTGGAGGAGGAGGAGGAGAGGGAGGAGGCATTGGAAAGGAAGTAGAAAACTGATAACAGCCCCAAATTGAGGAGATGGGGGCGGAGGTGGAGGACCGAGAGGAAAGTGCTTTGAAACGACAAGGTTGTCTATTTAGGTATACAACGAATTGAACGTAAAATATACAATACCACTTTGTTGTATTCTACAAGGAAATACAAAAATCCCACGTAGTATACTGTATTTACATAACTCTACGATAGACTAATTTATTTACAAAGGAACGTCAACAATACAAAATCACCTTGCTGCATTCCAAGTTGGAATACATAACTCCCAGTGAACATACTGTATTTACACAACGCTCCAGTAGACTAATGCATTTAACAAGCAACGTAACCATTTACAAAATCGCCTTGCTGTATTCCAACGGGATTACATAAATCCCAGTGAATACTATATTTACACAATTCCAACGGGATTACATAAATCCCAGTGAATACTATATTTACACAATTCCAACGGGATTACATATATCCCAGCGAATACTATGTTTACACATACTACTGTATTCACAAAGAAACGTAAGTATTACAACATGGCCTTACTGTATTCCAAAAGGGAATAGCAATACTGCATTTAAAAAGACTATTGTATTTACAAAGGAACGTAACCGCTAGAAAATCGCATTACTGTATTCCGAAAGGGAATAAATATATTCCAGTGAATAATGTATTTAAAAAGTCTATAATGTATTTACGAAGGACCCCAGTTATATAGTTCCCACCCGACCAAATTCAAGGTAGGAAAAAAGGTAAAGCTATCAGGAAAGATTAACCGACTGGTAATCCAGATATATGACCCGTAAGTATCTGTGACAGGTGGGTAAAGGAAGGTAATTGGGAGAGGTTGCTGGGTATGTGGGCAAGATATACCTTTCCTTTCCCTCTTACAATGGCATAACAATCAGACGAAAATCCTGGGGAGTAGCTTTTCAATATTAATCATTTTTTAACTTCAAAATATTTCAATCCCGTAATGAAAAGTTATCTGTATTATCGTATATTAATAACCCTGCAACTACGTCATATTTTAATTACCGACATAGAAAAGTTAATTGAATTATTTAACATCATTTTTCCAATATGTATAACTGCCTGATAAATGAAACTTAAATCCGGTGCGTAATTCTTCCCGTACTGACAAGTGCAAAGCCTACACACAAGGTTCTTCCTCATATATTGGTGATGAAACATGATATATGTGGCCTTCCGCTTCATAAATCATGGCAAAGAATGTACATGAATACTTCACATGCATGTATTCATACGTAAATACACAACACACACACACACACACACATATATATATAAAGTTGTAAATGCACTGTGTAAAATTTTAGTTTTTGAGGCTCATTGTATGTGATGATTTATGTTAATCTTGCTGGACAAGTTTGTAACGTTTCTGTTTATGGTTTATCTTTTATAGCCTTGAAAATGAGACCACTGTCTTCAAACGTTGGCAACAATGAAGAAACGTGATGTACTAAGCTGTTTTGTGTCTTCATCTGTTACTTATTTATATATATATATATATATATATATATATATATATATATAAATATATATATATATATATTATATAATATGGTATATACAAAGGCATACTGCCTTTTTAGTCTAGAAACTGTGCCAGACATAAATACATAAACCCAATTACGTGTCGGCTACCGCAAACAAGAAGCAGAAAATGAGAGGACCCACAACAGTTAGCAGACCACTTTCCGCTATTTAATGAGACCTCTAAGCATTCATCATTTTGCTTCACTTAAACTGCAAAGCAACTGCTAAGCAACTTTATAAGTATGAAATATAACGGACGAATACGAACTTAACATTCATGCAAAAAGTATAACAAAAAAATCTGGCGTATGAATTTATATATATATATATATATATTATATATATATATATATATATATATATATATATATCTCGAAACATCAGTCCTCTCATAAATCTTTGAGGAAAATGTATCTAAAAAAGGCTTTAAAAGGTCATGACAAATTAATGCAAAAGTTAGGCCTACGTTTTTCTTACCATCTCCATTGCGAGGAGAAGAATAGGCCTATGTTTAACATTTCAATTTCCATTATTCTGGGCTTCTCCAACACCTCCGGTTATTTTAAAACAACTCCAATATGGCTGACAGACACCGAAAACCTTTTATAAATCAGCAAATTCCACAGTTCACTAAAACGCAGAAGTGGACGATGCTACACACACACACACACACACACACACACACACACACACAAACACACACACACACACTATATATATATATATATATATATATATATATATAGTAAATATAAAGACAAATTCCACGAAATAAGTAAACGGACAAGGAGTCGAAAGGCCTTGCAGTGGCACTCCATTGTTTCTCTCTCCTTTGTGGAACTGGTCTTAATTTATACTTTTTCACCAAGTTCCATATTTCCGCGATTCAGTTGTACGTGTAAATATACATATACATCATAAATATACAGGGTGTCCATAAAGTCCCAGTAACCATTACAAGCAATAAATACTTATAACGGTACTGGGACTTTATGGACATCCTGTATATAATACATATATATATATATATATATATATATATATATTATATATATATATATATATATGTATTATATATATATTTAAATATAAATATATATTCTCTAATGTGGCCGCTCAACACAACCCTTTATCTGGAAGGAACAAACGTCCTAAGAGCCTTCTTTCATTCCTTCTTGCCTAATCAAGAGTGAGGCAGGCTATTAGAAACCCCCCCCCCCCCTCTCTGTCTCTCTCTCTCTCTCTCTCTGTCGAGTCCCAAACGGATGGGATTCATAATTGTTGAGGGGGGGGGGGGGGGGGGGCGGGCGACGAATGGAGAATAAGTCCATAAAGATTTTTAAAATATCGATTTACATAAATTTATAAAAGATAAT
>NC_061098.1:2122828-2180328 GCF_015104395.2 Macrobrachium nipponense | reverse complement strand
ATATATATAAAAGAATTTATGCATTTTGTGTTATATATATATAGATATATATATATATATATATATATATAAATAATTTTATGCATTTTGTGTCACATTTTGCTAACCTGTTAACCCTGTTTTCATGTGTAATCTTTACTGAACCTTGGTTATCTCCTGATATCGACGTAAATTATGTAATTCCTGGATTTTACTCTCATGATATATATCGAAACCATTATGGTGGAGGAGTGAAGATATTTATAAAATATGGCATACAGGCGAAAATTTTAGAAAATTTCTCGTTTGTAAATGACCTCTGCGAGGTCTTAACAATTGTACTCAACTTTAACAGTGTTGACGTTGTCTGCTCTGCTCTCTACCATCCCCTACTTCTCACCCGAGAAAAACAATGCGTTTGTCTCTAATTACTTATCCTTCTTGAGAGATTTACTTGCTAAGTACAAATTTGGTTATATTGATGATTTTATTAATGGTATGTTTGAAATTGGCTTTACGCCATTGGTTACAATACCCACCAAAATAAACATAGATAGTGTTTTAACAAGGTTCAGCCTATTGGACCATATTTGGATTTCTAATATTGATAAGTGAATAACACTTACGTTGTTATCCTTATGATCTTACAGACCATTTTATTGTTATGGCTTCATTTCAGCCTTTTGCTAACCAATTTATAGGTAGGGTTGCTCAGGTGAGGAGATCGTTTAGCAAGAGGAGCTTGACGACTTTTAGGTTTCTTGTGTCTTAATTTTAATCCTCGTGAGTTTCTTCGTAGTGGTAGTTTTGATACTGTGTATGAATCTTACCTTTGCTGGTGTTTTTTAAACTTTATGAGAGCTTATTCCCTCTTAAAAAATCCTTACCCAAACTGATCGAGCCAGCTCCATGGATGACACCTATTCTGAAATCTTGTATTGCTAAAAAGTCCAGGTTATAATAAATTGTACTTGAAAAGGTAAGATTGAGAAGTTGGTGGCCTATACTCAATTTAGAAATATGCTAACAAAAGCAATTAGACTGGCCAAACGAGTATACTATTATGGTAAATTCAAAGATGCTGGAAATGATACTTCGAAACTGTGGTTAATTATTAATAATCTTGTAAAAACAAAAACTAAAAAAGCTGCCAGCCTGGAATATATCCAGACACCTGATGGGATTTTGACTGGCTTGGATTTGGTCAACTATGTCAATAATTTTTTTTATAAATGCTGCTGCCTCCCTTGTGAGTAATTTAGAAACTATGCTTGTAACTACCTACCATACCCCTCCAATAATGACAAGTGTTCTTAAGGCCGACTGATCATGTAGAGGTGACACATATTATCAGAAGTTTAAAAAATAAAGGCAATAAAATTTGTGACATAACGCCGTTAATATTGAAGGATAGCTGTAATGTATTTGCTTCCCATATTATGCATGCTCTATAATATGTCCATTATGCAGCCTGAATTTCCTAGTCGACTTAGGTTGCAAGAGTTACTCCTGTATATAAGTCTGGATTAGAAAGCATCATTGATAATTATAGGGGCCCATATCAGTTTTACCTGTGGCTTCAAAAATCTTTGAAAGGTTAACTCTAGACAGGATGAACAGCTTCATTAAAAAGTACTCTATTCTTAATCATTCTCAATATGGCTTCCGCAAGAATAGAAGTACTACACAGGCCATTATTAAATTTCTCTCTATTGCAACATAGGCTTATCAAGAGAAGAGTTTCTATGTCTGCTTCTTCCTTGACTTGAGAAAGGCATTTGACACTGTGTCACACAAAATACTTTTGGATAAACTACAGCATTATGGGTTTCGTGGCCAATTTCATCTCTACCTAAGATCATACTTTGCTAACAGAAGGCAGTTTGTAAGCGTAAATGGTGTTGATTCTGATGTTAAAGTGATTACATGTGGTGTGCCTCAAGGGTCTATACTTTAGTCCTCTTTGTTTAATATATTTGTAAATGACCTACCTAATGCAGTGCAGGCCGAAACAATTTTATTTGCGGATGATGCTGCTTTTCTGCTGGTATCCCATTCATTCACCGAGCTTATGAATAAAGTTAGGAATTTGTTTAGTGAACTTGAGGTATACTTGAAAGCAAATATGCTAACTCCTAATACTAGTAAGAGTAAGTTGATGTTTGTCCTGACCAGGTCTCCCCAGGAACTTAACGCCCTATCTTTTGCTGATGGCATTATTGAATGGGTAACGGACTTCAAATACCTAGGCTTGACTATCACTAATACCTTGACATATACAAAAAACACATTAACAATGTTTCACTTAATGTCAGCCGTATAACTGGAGCAATTATTAGTACTAGTGATTTCGTGCCGACTGACATACTGCTTAAACTATATTATGCTCTAGTGCTCCCCTACTTGAATAACCACCTCTTAATATGGGGCTCGGCACCTGTTACTGTGCTTAAGAGATTGAAGGTACGTGTCAACAACTTGCTAAGAATAATTCTGGGAGTCAGATATGAGGATGGAAGACCGGTGATGGGCACATCGGAACTATATACACGTTTGCAAATACTAAACATAAGTAGCCTGTATAAACTAAGCTTATTCAAGTTCTTGAGGAGACTGCTTCTGGGTGAGCTGCCTTACTTTTATGATCTTTTGTTACGCCCCAACTTGAGTTCCCATGAATATGCTACTAGGGGCCGTGGTTATCATACACCTATCATACGTACGGAGGTTGAAAGGAGATTCCTCCACTATCAGCTGATTGGGCTTAACAATGAACTTGACAGAAAACTTTTAGAAGATTCCTTTTATGTTTCTCTCAGAAATTACAAAAAACTGTTACTTGCACAACAGTAGGTATTTTAAGTGGTGTTGAACTGTGCTTTTAAAGACTCCTTTTAGTTACCCAGGTATTTTTTATTCCTTGGAACACAAGCTGGACGTGTGTGTGATTTTATTTGCATTTGTATGAATGCTTTTTTGTGTTGCAAGCTGGACTTGCCTTCTTTTGTATTTTAATGTCTTACTTAGTATTATAACCCTTTGTCAAAATAGGCTCGACCCATGTATTTCTATGTCTCTCTGTTTTAGCTTGTAAGTCTGTATAACTTTTATGTAAAAACCAGTAATCCTTGCCTTATGTTATCGCCATATAAGCATTAAATTGCTTCGGCGAATTTTCTGCTTATACTATGAATTTGTAACAAATAAGGACAAACAAATATACTATACTACTATACTATACTATACTATACTATACTATACTATACTATACTATACTATACTATACTATACTATACTAACATATTGCTAAAGAGCCCCAATTTATGCACTACAATGTTTTTTATCATATTTCATTTTCATAAAGCCCCAAACTATTGTTTACATTGTCACCATGTACTGTTTTATAATGTTGTTTGACAAAAAGTTTGCTTTCACAAAATATTTCCAAAAACATTTCCAAAAAATATTGCCAAAAACATTTCCAAAAAACATTGCCAAATATGTAAATAATTAATAAGCAGCAATAAGCATGAATAAAAATGTCATGGAGTATGTTAATTATAATCCTAATAATCTAGTGAATAATGATTAATGAAGATACTAATGATGGAGGTCAATACTATGATGCAAAATGTTAAATAATGAAAACATTTCCCAAAAAATTCATATTGTCCCACCTTGTATCAAATACCAATAAACATGAAGTATGTCAATAATAATCCTAAGAAACTTGAGAATAATAATTAATGATGATGATAACTTTGATTAATGCATGAAAAATAATCATTATAGTATGAAAATACATGAAAAAGATGGATAATGGGGAAAAAATAGATGTACTCACCAAAATGGAAGAACTTCTTGTCTTGTTTATTCCTTTTTTTTGAAGAGTATTCACTTGTACTAATCCATAAACAGGAAGGCGTTGGGATTAGTGGCCCGCCTCATGTCCCTTATTGTCGTTCCTCCTTCAGATACCTTTTCCATAGCAGCTTTGGTCGTCAGAGCAGTTACTGCATGAATGGAGAGGAAAGCAACCTTCCAGAGAGTTATTTCCTTGAGCTTGCAAGGTACACAGTAGCTCAATAAACACCTTTTTCTTGCATTCTTGCAAAAGGAACCACCCTTCTTGGTGGAGCAGTTTTCTTAACCTACCAGTTTCATTGGCAAAGTTTTGGTAGGCCAGGCCAAGGTTCGTTTGCCTTTTAGCAGAACAGGCCATTTTTCTGGTCTACTACTAACCCCTTTTCTCCTTTTTTTCTGCTGTACTCTGTGCCCATCATCATAAATACAACGTTCCACAGGCTTGACACCATTTTCGGCAGTGGCATTGGCATCTTGTTCGCTCGTATGGGACTCGTAGGCCTAGTGCCGAAAGGGACTGAATCATCGTATTCTGTATCACCATCACTGCTCTAGAGAGGCACCCACAAGTCACCTGTTGTGCCACTGTCACTAGGCATAATCATAATAATAAATTTTGGAGTGGATGCTGATTGGGCAGACAGGGTTAGGCATGAGAAATTCGACGTGAAAATAGGTCAAACGTAACCTTTCTTCAAATATTATACGATACTACTACTAAGCCTAGCCTTCACTTTCCTTTCTCTTCACTATCACCGTTTTTCTCTGCACCATCGCCTATTATAATACCGCTATGCTCAATAACAACAATGTCGCTATAAAATATATTACCAGTAAATGCTCACAATCATAATCATCACCATCACCATCATCTGATCACGAAACAGCATCCAGAATAGCTTAACCTAACCTTTACCACCAAGCACCGACACAAAAATCTTTCCATTTTTCGCTTTTTTCCACACTATCCGGGAATTGCCCAGGCACATCGAACACTTTCATTGAATCTAAGTTGTCTAAATTCATTTTATCCGTAATATTAGCGCACTATGACGAATAATATCGCTGCAAATAACGATGGAAGTTGTTTGTTTACAAAGTAATCTGAGCACCGACTGGCGTCCATGTAACAATAACAGAGCGCTGAAGTCTATGTAACGGCCCTCCTGAAAGCTGGCGTTATACGCATGAGATAAAACGTTATTTGATTAATAATATAACATTATTGACCTAAATTACAACTGGTTGAAATCGTTGTTGTAAAATTAACAATGTCGTAATTATTATCAGAGGTTGTTTCACAAAACCTCAAAATAAGTCATTTCACCCAGGACTAATTTCAATACAGTGGTCATCCGCCCTGCATAGCGTATATTTTTGATTAATAACATATTATTAATCAAAATTACATCTGGCTGTAAATATAGCATTACTCTGCAATAGATAACCATCTCCAGTGTCGTGGTGATAGATAAATGCCTCATCATACAACCTCCAAATGAGGAACTTGACTATACTCTGTTTTTTTTTTCCATCTGTCCATCCACCTGTAGTGTTTTCGTATGGTAACACTGCGTCCCGGGCTTTAAATATTTACGCTATGTGTAAGTTTTAAGTAAATAAAAGGATATCTGGGTGTGCATTTGCAACTGAAAAGTGTTTTAATAAATTACTGTATGCAAATTGCACCGTTAATATTCGAAATAGAGTATTATTATTATTGTTGAGTGTAAACTGAATGTAACTATCTAAAGCCCGAGACACAGTGTTACCATACGCACACACCACAGGCTGGTGGACAGATGAAAAAAAAAAAAAAAAAACAGAGTATAGTCGGACTAATTTCCATGAATAAGGTCATGCTCGTCAAAATTACTTTGAATTAGGAGTTATTTGTTTCCTTTTATGGAAAACAGATGCAGGACACCAGTATTTTAATTAATATTCGTCAGAAATTATCAAAAACTACTTAAGGCAACTCTAACCACAGGAAACTTAAATTTCAAGGTAAAAGAAGCAATACAGATCAGGCACAACAGCTAATTCTTCCTATTACTAAGCAACAAACTAAATAGCCTAAGCAGACCAATGTTTTACTACCATTCCATACATTTTTCCGTTGCAAACTGCGACCACTAAGTCGTAATACTTTGCAACGGGCTGCGAAGTACTGGGAACCTAGCGTAAGTGGAGAGGCTTCCTTTCTCATCAGTACATCCTGTTGACGTGCGCAGAGTATCCTATAATAGTATCCTCAATTATGAGTTTAATAGGATGTGTGTGTGTTGTGTGTGCTGTTTCAATTCGGGAAAGTTGGGAAGGAGTTAGACTTATAAAAGCGGGTATGAAGCAACGCTTATTGAAATAAAAATTGTTATATGCTATTCCTTCATGTTTGCGTGTTTGTCACCTTTTCCTATAACCTTTGGTGCCTTCTTGGGTTTATAGTCTAATGACTCTGTCCACAAGGGTTTTCAGCTGAGGATTTAAAGAAAGTAAGACAGAACAATTGTTTGGTAATTTGTATGATACTTAATGGATTTGTTACTGACGAAAGAAATGCCATTACCTTTGAAGAATTTAATCCTAGGAATAGGTGGGAAATGGTGCTAATAAACTCATAGTACTAATGCTAACTCGTACTAGAACAAGTTGCTCAGTTGATTATACCAACCCGGTAGCAACTAAAGATTATGACTAAGCGAACAGCAGCACACCTTCTGTAAATATTAATATTTATCGGTGACGTAAGGCGTTACACAAGATCCTGTTTTCTCGAAGATCTTCCGCAGAATACATCACGTTTGTGTGTAGACCGATAGCATGTTGGTGCGCCTTTGGCTTGTTATGTACGCGGTCACTTACTCCGAGGTGCTAGTACTAAATACCGTATGGTAAATGTAAAGCAGACGGCCGCAAGAAGATATCACTTGTTAATATAATTTGTCGACCACACAATATAGAAATGGGTGAGTATAATACTATGGTCGCCGAGGGGATAATATTAATTAAACACGGCGTTCCAAGAAGTTTCCGCCATGTTTAGTACTAACACCTCGGAGGTGACGCGTAGATAGGCCAAAGCAGCATCAGGTTGTGTGTGTGTGTGTGTGTGTGTACGTTTCTTATGTTCACGAGTCAGAACATATGAATATACACAATAATCCCGCTCATGTTTTACATGGTATATCATACTATAATTTCGGCATTAATTTAGGAACCATCGTATCCAGCGCCATCGTCTAGACTCTAAAGAAGTTAAAATACGTCATGTTTCCGTCGCAAGCAAACTGGTCTCGATACAAAATGTTATCTCTGCGGCGGTTAGTAAAAAATGGCCTTGATATTTCGGCAGTAAGAGGCAGCTGCCAGAGATATAAGTTATATTAGAGTTTCCCTGTTGTTATTTAATGTTATAACAACATATCTGTTGTAACGAAAGCTACATGGAAATAAAAACTGACAGAAAGCGGAATCCTTGTCGATACAAAGCAAATAAACACAACCCAATCAGACTATGAGTCTTGCGATAAAAGCCAGAGTGAGCCTCTGGGCAGGAAGTATCTCTCTCTCTCTCTCTCTCTCTCTCTCTCTCTCTCTCTCTCTCTCCTGTTGCGCACTCCCCTCTGCTTGTTGCTATGGCAGTGCTGTTTCGAGTACCAACTCTCCGTCACGCTTACAAACCCCAGCGTGATTTTCTCTTTTTTTTCTTCTTCTTTTTAGTTTTTCTTATAAATAAGACTTACGAGGCTCGTCTCTCTTGGATGAACGGTTTAAGACCTGCCCATTCGTCTGTTGCGAGTTTAAAGTTTAGATTTGCCCAGTCGAAATAGCATTTGATATTCTTCTTCTTCTAGAATGCAGGCGATCGGGAAATCTGAACCGTAGCTATTGAAGGAAAATTTAAAACACTTTTGGGGGGAAAGTTTCATTGCTTTGGTGTATCTCCAGTTGTCAGTTTGGGGATTTGCTTTGTATATTAATTATTTATCAAACTATTTACTGTGTGGATTCTCTTGCCTCATTAGTAGAATTCATCCATCATTATTTGCTCCTGAAATACAAATTAGAGGCTGTTTGTTGATGTTTGACATAATTTTAGTACTATCAACACAAAGCATCGTAATTATTCAGAATTCTACTGACCTTTTAAACTTATTCCGTTTTTATATATATATTCTATATTATATATTATCTAATATATATTATCTTATATATATATAAATGTGTTTGTGTGTGTGTGTATGTATGTATATAAAGAAGACTTGCTAACGATACAATCCCAAAATATATAAGTTATACGCAATTATCATAAATGATCTTATCCCAATGTAGTGTTAGACCTTTACACAAACTATGTTTAAAGGTTTTAATACAAGAATAAATTGATAAATAAAAACGTCAGTGGATAAGCAACGACAAGTGGTTCTGCAGGAGAGAGAGAGAGAGAGAGAGAGAGAGAGGAGAGCAGAGAGATGTAGAGAGAGAGAGCCAGATGACTGTTCGATGAAGTAATACTTTGCAGAATGCACGTGGGTAGCCGGGCATAATCTCTCTCTCTCTCTCTCTCTCTCTCTCTTTTTAAAATGTGCAGAGAATATTTTTCATCGCTATAATATAGTATATAATATGTGTATATGTATATGCACATACACATTCGCACACGTATATATATGTATATATACATATATATAGAAAAGTATATTGCTTCACAATCTTTAGTACAACTGAAACCAACTATATTCATATGCCTTCAGTCCTTGAAGTAAGTAAGCCATTGTTTGGGGATATACATTCTGTATGCAAACGAAAGCTTTTGTTCCCCAATAAATTTCAACAATTTTTCGTTGAGAGAGAGAGAGAGAGAATTGTTCATCCTTGTTTATCTCTAACAGGATTGATATATTTATTCCTCTTCTTCACGTCAGACTAGGTAATCTGAGGTCATCTTTTCAACACCTAGGTCACTCGGATATCCTAGAACAGGATATCAAATCCTGCATGTGCAGGATGTCTGTTACTCGAGAAATGGATAAAAGTACTGTATCCATCAGGAGAGGAGGAACACGCATCCTGCCCATGTGAACTCTCGAGAGAGACCGAGAGTTTCCAGCCCTGTGACTGGCTATCAACAGCCAATCAGGAGCGTCGTAAGGGACGGGCCTAGACATCAAATGCACGGTTGATGTGAATCTACTATAGTACGTTAGGTACTTAGGTACTTACAGGTACGTGGAATGAAAAGATGCTACAGAAGGAATTATCTCAGCAGGATGCTGCCTTATGCCGATAAAAGCATTACTTAGATCGGAAACTACATCCTTGGAAAATCAACAAAGTCTACGAACCATGTCAAACCGAGAAAAGTGACCACAAAAATGTACAAATTTGATTTTAAAAAAAAATACACACACACACAAAGAAAGGAAAAGTAAGTTTTATGAGAATATTCATTAAGTATCTATACACCAACATGAAATACAGAAGCGTATATTTGTGCCACATACAACGAAATATTTGAAACAATAGACAAAACGGCAGAAGTGACCCCAAAATTGTACAAATTTGAAAAAAATATACACTTACACACAAAGAAAGAAAAGCAAGTATATTTGTGCTACATACAACGAAATATTAGAGATTGTAGACAAAACGACAGAAGTGACCGCAAAAATGTACAAATCTGAGAGAAAAAAAAAAACACACACACACAAAGGAAAGCAAGTTTTTATGAGAATATCCGTTAAGTATCTACACACCCACATGAAATAGAGGAGTGGATATTTGTGCTCCATACAAGGAAAAATTAGAAATTATAGACAAGAAAATCCATACAAGCAAAAATAAGAAATTATAGACAAGAAAATCTCCTTGACTCCCTACAGATATCGCACGGAAGCGCTTTCATACAGAGCCAAGGCAAACTACCACATATTTTCATCTTCGATTCTTGCGCTCAGTGGAAGCTTTTATGCTTAGGTTAGCGCGGTTAGCGAATTTCTCGTTATTGTGTAGTACATTTCCCAGTCGCATTTTAATGCAACGTTCCAGTACTCTCCTGATTTAAAACGAGCCCATATAAAGTAAGTCTTCGGAAAGAGGTCTGTGAAATTCACCGAGTAAGAAAGCCTTCTCGAATTGGGATATATATAAAACCTAGGCCAAAGGTCAAGCGCTGGGGCCTATGAGGTCACTCAACGCTGAAAATAAGGCTGAAACAATTATTAGGAAAGGGTAGAAAATAAGATGTAGGAAAGAGAATATGAACGGAGGTACAGTCAAAGGAATGAAAGGGGTCGAAGCTAGGGGCCGAGGGGACGCCGCAAAAAACCTCGAGTAATGCCTACAGCGCACCGCGTGAGGTACACTGGCGGCACAAATGAATGAAAAATAGATTAATTCCATTCAGTACTGTTAAATTTGAACAAGATATTATCACGAGTTCTTGGAAATTTTATTGAATTCAGTTAAATAAGTGAATTTTACGTGTTATAGCGACTATAGGTTAACTGGATATTTGTTTTAACATTTTAATTATTTATCTTATTTGTTTAATTTCTTGTGAAAAGGACTTGAATTTTCAATCATTTTCTTCGCGATAAATTCTTCAACACCCACTGTATGTACCCTGAATACCCTGTAATTGTGGAGGCATATTCTACGGCATTTCTCTTGTGACGTAGATGTTAATTCTAAATTCAGTATTTGACCTTGAATTGAAATCTTGTGAAATCTGAGTATGACAAATTTAGTCTTATTTATTCATTTATTTTCATTTTCTAAAATTTTTTTGTTAATTTTAATTTTATTCATTTATTTTTATAATTTTTTTTTCAAAAATAAGGCTCTGAAAAATTTTGTAATCGCCCATGTAATGAAATCTTCTGTATAATCTCCTTAGGCTCATCGACAAAATTATTTTTTTCCTTCGTTAAAAGTGTCAAGTTTAATCTTAACATGATTTTTTCATGAAATCATAAGGATATATGTGTTTGTCCGTCTGTCGTATTCCATTCTCGATTTTCATCATTTTTACCTGTCTAATTTTATATTGTTTTTATATTCAGTCAACTTTTGCTGACAGTTTATAAGTTAAATCAAATTTTGAGATGAATTAACCTAGCAAGAATATTCTTAACGAGCCTTATATTAATTTTTAAAATATTCAGTCAACTTCTGCTAACAATTTACAAATTCAATCAAGGTTTAAGAAGAATTACCTTAGATAAAATATTTCTTAACAAAATTCTTATGAATTTGTTTAATATTCAGTCAATTTTTGCTGAAATCTGAAAAGTCGTCCAAAGTTTAAGATGAATTACAGTTTCAGATCCAATCGATGTTTTGAGATGAATTAGCCTCAACAGGACATTTTTAACAAACTTGATATGAATTTTTTATATTCAACCAATTTCTGCTGACAGTAATTTGTAACAAACTTTCTGATGATTAAAAAAAAAATTTTCAAGTCAATTTTTCAGAATTTCCAAATTCATCCATAATTTCAGGTGAATTAACAATGAATTCTTTTTAAACATTCAGTCAATTTCTGCTCATAGTTTACAATTCAACCAAAATTTCAGATGAATTAACATTGCTACGTAAACGAAAAAATCCAAGCGTAAAATATATTCAACGAAACACCCGTAGTGATCAATGAATGACTCCATTCATAAAAAGAATCTCAAATCCCTCGTATTGACTCACTCGCGCATGCGTTGCCATGGCAACAACACCGGCTTGATGCATACATATATATACATGCGACTTTCACTCGCTAAAACCTTGAGGGAGCACGACTCGCGTTGCAAAGTGCTCGCTGGAACGAGGTCAGACAACAGACATCCTTCGCTTGGTCACGTGACCCGTCCACAGGATTTAAGAAAAAAAAATTCAGGATCCCTCCTTCGATCCTGAGCTAGGCAAGGATTCTTATCCTTCAGTTTGAATATATATATATATATATATATATATATATATATATATATATATGTGTGTGTATATATATATGCTTATATAATATATATTATATATATTATATATCTATATATAGTCTATATCTATATTAATATATATATACATATATATAAAGAAGAGAGAGATAGAGAGAGAGAGAGAGAGAGATTTAAAATTGCAAGCAAACAGGCATCGCTTGGTCACGTGACCTATCCATAGGATTTTAAAGAATTAAAAAAAATTTAAATAAGGATTCATCCTTCGATACTTAGCTAGAAAATTATTCCTATACTTCAGTTTGAACAGAGAGAGAGAGAGAGAGAGAGAGAGAGAGAGAGAGAGAGAGAGAGAGAGAGAGAGAGAGAGAGAGAGTGTTTAAATTTGCAAACGGACGGGGATCCTTTGCCTAGTCTCGTGACCCGTTATCAAGATGTTCAAGGTTTTTTTTTAAAGGAATTCAGGATATGGACTTTGGAATTGTTCCTATCCTTTGCACATTTAGAGAGAGAGAGAGAGAGAGAGAGAGATTTTAGTTTGCATTACGGTTTCAGAGGATGGCACATGATTATGAGTATCATTATCATTAAATAAATAATGTACAACTCATAAAATTGCAATCATTGAACGTAGAAGTAAATAAAAGTTTTTTATTTATTTCTTTTTTAAATACGAACTTCCTCCCTCCTCTCATTACATTTGAAAGAAGTAAATACTTTTCACATTTTATATCATAATTCAAAACCACTAAGAGTTTATGAAAAAAAAATCTAGACAATTTATAATGATTAATTTTCTTTAATAATTGCTCCTGTTTATTATCTTGTAAAGTGGCCTTTAATTAATACATTTTCTTTCTAATTAAAAGAACCTTCAAAGTTAGTTTTTGGAGTAAACGACAGTGTTACCTTTTTGAGATTTTTAATTTGTGATATTCCAATTAATTAATTTTATTCTTTATAAGCACCTAATTGCATTGGGTCTTACGTGTATTAGACTTAGGCGAGAGAGAGAGAGAGAGAGAGAGAGAGAGAGAGAGAGAGAGAGAGAGAGAGAGAGAGAGAGAGGCTTTAATTACACTAACTTATTCACAAGCCACAAATTATGTACATGTATGTATGTAGTATGTATGTATGTATGTATGTAGGTCTGTTGAAAAACCTTACAGTAAGACATAGTTATCTCTTAAATAGACCAATTATTTATAATTGAATTATCTCAGATTATATTAGTAATTAATTCAAATCTAAAGAAAACATAATTATGACAAATTTTAAATATGTTATATATATATATAATCTAAAGAAAAAAATAATTATATATATAGATATATATATATAATATATATATATATATATTATTATATAATATATATTATATATAAGACTATATATATATATATATAGTCATTTAGTCATTCCGACTAAAGCGCACGCCTCTGATCATGAGTTGGCAACACTGAACGAAAGCATTTACATATCACTGACATTTAAAAGTTCTGTGTACTGAGTGGCTTCTCTCTCTCTCTCTCTCTCTCTCTCTCTCTCGGGCATGCATTTATAATACTACTAGACTATCTGCAAGAACTTTTAGTCGAGACGTTTCTAAGCCTAGACTCAGGGGCTACGAATCTATCGCATTTTCTTAATTGCATCTTGATTTGACCACTATCGCCATTATCTTCGTTTAGTTCAGAGTAGTGCTAAGCTCCTACATTCTATTTAATATCAAATGGCAGATATTTTGTTACTTACCGAATTGCCTGAACACAGAAGGAGGTCAGAAGCCTTTCTGGAGTAGTCTGGTTTGCGGCACTGTCGCAATCAGACAGTATATATTTGCTTCTTAATTCAGCCTCTTTATATTTGATTAAACCTCAAAAGTCCCTTTTTTTATGTTTTGTCTGGTTTTTAGAGTTCTTTTTTTCAATGTTCTCTCTTTCTTAGAGTTCTTTTTTTCTTCTCTCATGTTTAGATTAGTTAGGTCTAATTCGTTCTGCTCTTGATTTTCTTTATAGAGTTGACCAGAGTTAGACTCTAAGCCAGTGTGGTAATCCACAAACTCACTTCACCGTTTATTATTATTCATTTTGCACTATTTTCATCTTCCTCCTTATTTTGTTCATGTTCCCCTTTCTTCTATCACTTTAACAGCAGCTATTTACTTGCACAATTATCGACTATTATCACACTTTCATACGTGAGTTATAAGACACCAACCGTTCTCTAGGTTATCTTCACAACTCCTCACGTAAGTTCCAAGACACCAACTGTTCTCGAAGTTATGAACCAAGCCTGAGTTTCGCCAGTTCCAAACCTCAGTTCTGTAACTTGGATCTATCAAACGACTGTCAATTAGCCATTTTATTTACTGAATACACAATTTAGCCTTTTTGAAGGCAATGGATTGCTCAAAAGTCGGTTGTAAACATCAACACCGTCAATTCTGCGACCTAGGCCTAAGGGTGCTTCCGTAGCGTATACTCCGAGAACCACTTCAAGGGTCTTTCTTAGCCAGTGAATTGAATCCAGGTGAAAAAGTCTCAGTAAAAATAAAATCAATAAAATCACAGGAAAAAAATCAAAATAATCTTTCCTAGGTAGTAACCCCCAACTGTTGTAACCCGCTATCCACATTTGCGGCGTGTTTAGTACAAGCCCTTTGGAGCTACCGTAAAAAACATAAACAAAAGACTGTGAATATCATAGAGATAATGACCCCCAAGAAATATTGCGAATTTTTCCCCAGTGTCTTATCATCGGCCTGCATAAATTGTGACACTTTTTCTTGTAACATTTTTTTCATAGCCAAGTTGTGATTTTTTTCTTACTATTTTTCCTGTGACTATTTCCTGCCACCGAATTCAGATACCTATACTCTGTTGTTTTTCCATCTGTCCATCCGCCTGTGGTGTTTGCGTATGGTAACACTGCGTCCCGGGCTTAAGATAGTTACATTCAACAATGATAATAATATCCTATTTCAAATATTATCGGTGTAATTAGTATACAGTAAATTATTAAAACACTTTTCAGTTGCAAATGTACACCCAGATATCCTTTTAATTACCTAAAACTTACACATAGCGTAATTATTTAAAGCCCGAGACGCAGTGTTACCATGCGAAAACACCACAGTTGGATGGGCAGATGGAAAAAAACATAGTATAGAACCATCACGAAGAATGAGTTTCATTCATGACTCAGAACTGTAGTGTTTCAAATGACAAAAGTAACATACGTCAGTGATATTGTAAAATACACTAATACGCGCAAACATGCTTGTGTGAGGAGGTATACTTTTAAATGAAAAAAAAAAAACTTCCAGTAAATATAGCAGGTTTGGAAACTATGGAATGTCAAGGGTATCTAAATACATCCACACGCTGGACGATAAGTCCCGAGATGACTCCATTTGTGGTCGAAGTATGTAGACTCTAGTAACAAGTCTAGTTAGTCCTAACGTTGAATAAGGCTAAAATGACTTTACTAAGCATTTCATAAAGTGTAAAGTTCCCCGTGGAAAGGAGATGAAAGTAACTTAATACAATTTGCAATAGCTAAAATGTAAATTTTATCATAAAGCACGCAAGCAAGAGGAAGTAAATCGGAAAAGTTAAGGTATCTTTCGTCGAGGAAGTACAGGGTGTCCATAAAGTCCCAGTACCATTACAAGTATTTATTACCCAGAATGGTACTGGGACTTTATGGACACCCTGTATTTCTTTCGTCAAAGCTTTCAATCTCTGCGTAACGACTACCTATTTTTAGACCGACCGGTGTGATTTTACAGGTGCGTGAGAGAGAGAGAGAGAGAGAGAGAGAGAGAGAGAGAGAGAGTGGGGGCGGGCATCTGTTTACCTGTAGCTAGCGTCCCGTGTTCAACTCAACCCGACTAAAATACGTCACAAGAAACGATGGATAGAGAGAGAGAGAGAGAGAGAGAGAGAGAGAGAGAGAGAGAGAGAGAGAGAGAGAGTTGGAGTGGGCGGGTTGGGGAGGGGTGAGACTAAGAGGACCCAAGACGTCCCAAATTTTGGGGATTTCCACTCTCCTGTGTCGAAACATTTCGTACTATTGTTTATTTTCCCCACGTGTGCAATTGTTGCTTATTTACTTATCTTCAAGTGGGGCCGGTCTAGGTATTAGTAGCAGTAGCATCAGTAGTAATAGTAGTAGTAGTAGTAGAAGACGTGGATAAAAGAGGAATGAGTGAATTAAGGAATGTGCCTCTGTAACGGCTCGTCCCCAGCCGCCAGCCATTGCCTCCTCACTCCTTGGTTTACAATTCAAGATGTCGGCTGTTTTGGGATTTTTTTTCCTTAGATAAACATTTTAATAAAGGCTTGAATTGAAACTTGAAGTTTATACTTAAAGAAAACTTATATAAATAAGGCAATTACAAGAAGTTACACTGGTAATAAGATAGACGTATACGTGAAGACAATGATCATTAGATCGATAAATGGAGGAATGATTGAATCAAATGTAAATGAGGAAGAACCAAGTCAGCACTAGACCAATAAATGTAGGAATGATCAAATAGACGAATACATTAGGGAGCAGAAAAGCAATAAAGCAAAGGCAAAGGCATATGGAAGGAAATACGCGCAGGTATCCCCATTCCATTCTCCGCAGCTTCCAGGGCCCTAAAAACATTCTAAATATGGCGCGAGTTTTTCAAGCTCCTAGATCTAGTCCCAACCAGTCCATCTCCCAACCACCCCACAGACCTTCACCCAATCCCCCTGTCTTGCTTAAGGAGCAATCAAGGTCCTCCTCCCATACAATTTCAACTCGACTCTCCAGCTCCTTTCTTCCTATACACCGTATAACCGTAAGCGAGACGCCGACGACGACTTTCTCAGGGCGAGTCGGAGTAATGAGGGCGACAGAGCGGCGCCAGAGAGAGACACCAGTCACACCACTTCTGGCAAACCTCGCTTCGGGGCGATCGCTGCTGCTGCTGCTGCTGCTGTTTCTCCGCTATCTCTCTCTCTCTCTCTCTCTCTCCTCGTCATCTCTCTCTCTCTCTACGTGCTTACTGTGTAACTTCTCTCAAAACCTGTGCTTCGTAGACGGGGCTTTCGAAGCAGCAGCTCGCGATTTCGTCTCTAAGGGCCTGCTCTCTCTCTCTCTCTCTCTCTCTCTCTCTCTCTCTCTCTCTCTCTCTCTCTCTCTCTCTCTCTCTCCGTGCTTCGGAGCCCCTTTAAACGGATTTGAGGACCTGAGTTCGGCCTACCTACGGTTTCGTCTCGGAAGGCGTTCTACAGGGGGTGAGGCCCGTCCGTTGCTGTTCTGTGTAGAGGGGTTGGAGAGCCTTCTTGCTTCTCATTCAGCAGGTACCCCCGAATCTCTCTCTCTCTCTCTTTCTCTTTCCTTTTAGATATTGTTGTTACCAGGCGGTGTGGAGAGAGAGAGAGAGAGAGAGAGAGAGCCGCCCTGACGTCCAGATCTGAATGCTTGTTCTTCGGGAGAGATTTATACCCAGATACGTTAGAGGGAAAACAACATTTGTGGAGATAAGACAACCTAAAGACAGATAGATAGATAGATAAATGGATAACTAGATAGATAGATAAAAGATAGACACAGATAAACAACACAGCCTGTCTTGTTTCCCTTTTCACCTTCACCGAAACTATCAGAGCATGACGCTTACAACACACACAACCCTTCCTAGATATTACACCGGCTCATTTCCAACCAACCCTCCACAGAAACTATTGATATTCTAATCAGTGAAACGAGAAACGTTCGGAAGAATTATATTACATACAAGCACCTTATAAGCCTCTGCTACCATCGTCAGGCGTCGGCCATATTCGTCAGCAGAAAAGGGAGAGGTTCATTTTCATAATAGTCTGTCGTTTAAGACGAAATTCTTGGTATTTTGCATGGGAATTACAGCCCTGGCAGATGGGTCATTACGGAACTGACAAGACTTATAGCCCTCTCGGCTGCTGTAGCATGGGTAGATGGTAATGAAGTTTTGAAATCACGTAGATATTTATTCAACAAAAAAAGCCTTCATATTAAAAATATTCTACTTCATTTGTGCAGGATTCCATGGCGGAAATTTAAAATTTTAAAAAATTTCAGAATCTTTCGAAGGGTTAGGCAGGCAACTTCACAATTCAAATGAAAATTCAAAAAATTTATTGACATAAAAAAAGGCGTCAAAAGGAGCTGTTAGTCTTGCTAGACAGCCCACTCAAAATATCAATGACGTTACAACCAGTTTTAACAAACGAAAAGGATTTCTGCATAGATTTCGAAATTACAAAAAGTGAATTAACACAAACCTTATAAAACTATTTCACAAGATCAGAATTACACAATACTTAATCATAGCTATAATTTTCATACAACAGACATTTTAGTAAACTCCACACCTTCAGTAGAAATAGACTAAAACCAAATACATCTGTTACAATTAAATTGAATGCTGCAATAGAACTTCAAATTGACTTAAATGTTGGAAATAACCAAAATTTTATTTACATAAAATACATTTTATACCCCCTTTTCACATAAAAGGAGAATTATTATTCTAATGTACAGAACATAACCACTTCCATTTCATACCAAATTACAAATCAGACATTTTCTGGGGAACACGACTGTATACAGCATTACGGCAAAAACTAAACATTCTACAAATAAAAACTGTAATAAAGTAATTTATCAATTCTAATACCTTATGTCAATGTTTTTAGTCGTGTACAAATTATTATTAATGAAAATGCACACCATTTGCTCAAAACAATTATTATTAAGACTTCTAAATTCTGCCAAAGAACTACATTCCATAATGTAATGGTGCAGTGTGCGCGAATTAGTAGCGTCACAAAATTTACAAGGGGTACCCTCGACATTCTTGTATTCCCAATAGCATTTATACCCTAGTTTAAGTCTCATAACAATTCCATCACATTTAGCTGAAGACTTCCCATAAGTAAAACGTGTATTGTTACTAATATAATCATAATGAGCCATACTGTTACTGCCATTACTCATGACTGCCCTAGCCTTCTCTATGTTCCATCCTTCCCTTACTCTTGCCATGTGTGACTTTATTTTCCTCATACTAACTGAAGTGGCGTAATCTATAGTCTTTCTTACACCCTTGTTTAGCTAATTCATCAGCAACATCATTAAAATATATACCACAATGTGAGGGTATCCAGACGAATTTTACACTGTAGCCTGACGCTTGTATGACAGAAACGTACTCTTTGCATTTGGTAACTATTCCATCATCAGAAGGTACTTTGGCATTTAAAGCCAAAAGAGCACTGTGACTGTCAACAAAGCCTATTATAGATTTGTCCTTATTTATTCCAAATTTCAAACACTCATAAATAGCAAACAGCAGCAGCTCAGCGGTGGTAGATGAGCTGTGATCACCAATACGTTTAGATATTCTCTCCTCTGTGCTAATACCAAATTCAAAATATTCTCTAATTACAACACCGAGACCAGCTCGACATCCAGTGACAGAACCATCACAATACGCATGAACCACCATATCCCTAAGGTACTGAGATATCTTCTCCAAAAGCAGCTGTCTAAGTTCATGGGGATTGTTGTCTCTTTTTCTCAAATCAAGTTGTTCTATACTTATATCTACTTTCTCAGCATTCCAAGGTTTTATTGGACGAGAATTAGGCAAAGGTACACAGAAATCAAAAACATTATAGTCACTCAATATTTTACAAAGCCTTGGTGAATATTCATTCAGCCTGAAGAATCCTGGATCGCCTGTCACATATCTATTTACAATAGTTTTGAGATGCCTATCATTTTGTCTAATCAAGTCTTATAAATGAGGAGACTACTACCTCTCTTATTCTTTGAGTGACACTTGGCAAATTCAGCTCCATTCGCATTATTTCAATCCTGTATAACAACATAAGACTGGAGCCGAGTAGTCTATGATACTTCTAACAGTGGAAAGACATACAGACCTTAATATTGGAATACCTACATCGTTACCATAATTAGACAATACACGTAAAGGCTTAAGCCGGGATATACATATATGGATCCCTTATCTTACCAAAACCGATATACATACCCAGGTATTTATAACTTGTTACTCTTTCTAGTTTTACACCATTCAGCCAGAATGTTCCATCACTTGCCATTCGTGATTGATATTTTGTTTTACTTTCATTCACCACAAGATCCAAAGATATAAAAAGATCTGATATTTCAGTCAACACAATACTCAAAGTCTCCTCTGATGTACATTGTATGAGAATATCATCTGCATATATGATTACTCAACTTCACAATTCCTAACTTAACTTCCTAACTTGAGTCTGCTAATTATCTTGAATACTAACTATAATTATCGATAATTACAATGAATATTCTCATGATAACATGATCATTATAATGGGAGACGTTTCCCCGTCGGTAAATTCACTTTTTCTTGAATTTTAAAAGACTGTGTTGCTATAGGTCTAGTTTTCTTTTATTATTATTATTATTATTATTATTATTATTATTATTATTATTATTATTATTTTATTATTATTAATGCCCAAGCAGATCGGGCAGCAGATAGCCTCATGCACTTGAGAGGAGAGAGAGAGAGAGAGAGAGAGAGACGCCTATAAGTATGAATCGTAAGTCAAGACGCAACTTCAGAGTTTGGAAGTAGTCCCATAAGTAACGTAGTCCAGTGGAAACATTATACCTGTAGCCTCACATTTAAGATAATTTTCTTATCACGGTATTACCGTAAACTGATTATTCATCGTCTCTCATAACCATAGTATACAACATTTACGGAGAGATAAACATTCTGCATTCAGAAATATTCGTAGTAAAGTTGTTCAAGCAATAAAAGTTGAAAGATGTTTCCATACAGCAATAAATATACGTATGTGGGGAAGGAGTTGGTACAAGGAGTTACAAGGATTAGGATGGCTCAAAGACTTGTTAGTCCATCCTAAGAGGAGACATCGTGTGGTCACTTATCTGTAGGAGCAGGTTTTACTGTGCATTTACAGTGTCCTAATGATTTTGTCTAGCTTTCTTTTAAACTCTAACACACTCGCTCTTTACAACTTCTGGTGGAGTTTATTCCATGTGTCACATATCTTGAATGTGTGGAGCATGCTTTCGTGTGTGTGTGTGAGAGAGAGAGAGAGAGAAAGGGAGAGAGAGAGAGAGAGAGAGAGAGAGAGAGACTTTCGATACTATCACCGCTGGGGTCGTCAGCGGTTACCTTGTGGTACTCCGCTCCGCTCCCGCTGTTGTCTTCTGGTTCCACAACCGAAAGCACAGATTTCTATTCTCCCTGTTGCCTTGAGGAACGCCCAGAAGGTTTAACTTCGGCCGAAAGCATTTTTTTTATTAATGTTTCTTCATCATTCTTCACCGTTCTTATGAATAAGTTTGGGGATAATTTTGTTAACAGAATTTGGAGTAATATCACAAAAAAATGAAGCCCGTCTGCCCGTCTGTATGCGCACAGTGAATGTAAATATAGACCTAGAAGTTGAATAGAAGCTATAATGATACAAGGGCAGTTTGATATGAACTATTTCTGATAACACTAAAAAATGTATATTTGCTATAATTTTTTTTTTTTTTTTTTAGTTCACACTCTTCATAAAGTAGTATGATTTGTCTTCCATACCTATATATTTCCCCCTAATTCCTTTAACCTGTATGTATATACATAGTAAATTTAAGTATATTCCTGTATACACAAATATTATGACTATATATTAGTTGATTTTGTACATAAATTTCATGTATCGTATATGTATTGAATTATAAAATGAACTTTAAAATGTAGTTTTTTTTTTTTAAATAAGAGAGAAAAAAATTCCTTTAACTTGTTCAAATCAATATATAAGATTAATATAAGAAACACATTATTAACTAACTTATCCATTTTCAAGAACGACAAATCCTACTTGCTACCATCAAAACAAAAACGTACTTAAAAGTACCTCTGACGTACGTTCCCCGTCATTACCTAACGGGTCCCAGCGCCTGAGTGGCGTGGTCTGTAAGGTGTTTCCGTACCACCTCGGTGGCCGCGAGTTCGATTTTCGGGTGAGAAATGTTCATTCTGAAGTCACGTAAAGCCGTTGGTCCCGTTGCTGAATAACCACTGGTTCCTTGCAACGGAAAAAAACACCATACAAACCTAACGGACACCCCCTGCTGAGCCAACGTACCATACCAGTGTGGAACGTAGCGAGCCTCGTTTAAGGTAAAAAGCCTGAAGGTCAGGCTGGCTCCTCCGGGAGCAGGGAAATCGCCTGACCACAACCACTGGCAAGCGACAGGAACGGAAAATTCTCTGCCGGAAGTGGCGATTTCATGTTAATTGTCGTCAGTGAGAACGGGGTCGCCATATTGTTACGCGTGAATCCGTTTTGCTTTTTTATTATTTTATTATTCATTTTTTTAAGGAAAATTGTGTGAGAGCAAGAAGGCCTCTCTCTCTCTCTCTCTCTCTCTCTCTCTCTCTCTCTCTCTCTCTCTCTCTCTCTCTATATATATATATATATATATATATATAATATATATATATATATATATATATATATATATATATACATATATATAAGAGTAAGGTCCATAAGATGATCCTGCGTCTTAATTTGTCTCGTATTGCCTATGTGATTACGTGCTCTGGGTCAGGTCAGCTATTAACTAGCTAGTTATTGATCCTGTATCGGCGTTTCATTATCGAGTCTTGTCTCTTGTTCGTTCTGATAGAAGCAGGATTGCTTGGACAAACACGTACACACACATATATATATATATATTCTATATTAATATATGTATGTATGTATGTATGGTATTATATATATTATATAATATATATGATATATATATATATATATACTATAGATATATATATATTTAGTATATATATATAATAATGTGTGTGTGTGTGTGTTGTGTGTGTGGTTGTGTGTATGTAGATACAATATGCAAAATGTACAAACACCTGTGCTCACAGAGAGAGAGAGAGAGAGAGCATCAGCAGGAGCAAGTCATAGGGTACAGCAACTAATGACAACGTGGACATGGATAATTTTCTGATTTTTTTTATTTTGTCACAAGCTCTACGCTTATCAATTTTCTTTTTGTTACCTTTTTTGTTAATGTTGCTAAAAAATATGTTAATACGATTTGTTATTTTCACATGATTTATGTGGCTTATGCTTAAATAAATTAATGAATTTATGCGAAGATAAAATCTCGACAAAGTTTAATTAATTCATCTATATATATATATATATATTAATTTAAAATACGTACAAATTTAATTTGTTAATGTACATGAAAACGTATGTATTTACTTTAAGTAATTATATCCGGGCATATTCATGACATAGTACTTATACTAACACGGAAATACAAGGAACGTGCACTAAACATTATGTTTACTAACCATAAATCTTGTGATCATATTGCGTAATATCCAGTGATATGTAATCATATATTTTTTTTATTTTTTTTCATGAATATCTTATTGTATTTTATTCTTTATTTTTTCATGAATATCTTATTGTATCTCTTATTCTTATCAAATGCAAGAATAGATAACGCAAGTATTGATACATTCTTGTCTTATGTATTTCATTTTAGGTTTAAGTTACATCTAAGGAGAAGTATAATTTGTATTCATGTGTCTTAAAGAAATTCTTTTGAGGAATTGGCAAATTAACTTAATACACATACAGGGGTATATATATATATATATATATATATATATATATATATATATATATATATATATATATATATATATATATTTATAAAATAACAAAAGACATAACTATCAAAATTCTCCACATCACCTTGAAATATACACCTCTTCTTAGTGTTAATTTTCTTTACCTTTTATAATAGAAAAAATATATCAGAAGTTCTTTCCAACCAAACACTTGTATCAGCTGATTGTCACGTGCTACGTTGACACTTGTAGAGCTGAGAATGTGACTCAGAAAGTTTATCGTAATTATCTCGTATGATTTCGTGAGGTTGAGAGAGAGAGAGAGAGGAGAGAGAGAGAGAGAGAGAGAGAGAGAGAGAATGTTGTTTCTCTTCATACCAGATTACACTAGTATGGCAACAACGTGCAAACTCCATCTGAAGGTTGTTTTCCTTTTCCATCACAAATAAGAAAATTATTATTATTATTACCTACGAAATCAGGCATATCTTCAAGGTATGTTTTCTCTTGGGGCGACAACAAGTACTGGGCCCTCAAAGGAACTAAACCCATAACAAGAGAGTTGTAGATGCTTAGTCATTAAAAAATTCTCTCGCGCGCGCAATGTGTGGATAATGCTTAGTCAGCAGAGGGAATTCTTCCGCGGCCATGATTCTACCGTCTGTGGCAAATCCCGGAGCGGTTATAAACAGCTGATTTGTTGCTTTCATGCATTTCCTGGTTACAAGGAACCAGACTCAGTCTTTGAGATTTGTCAAACCCATTTGATTTTCATCTTCATGCTTGGGAGAATATCCTTTAAGAGCAAAAGATTCTTGAGCATTTGAGCTGTTATGTTTCTCGATGATTTGTACCTCCTTCAAGTAAAAATCAACTTCAATAGTCTGAATTCTTTTTAATGAAGGTATCCACTTAATAATATCTCCATTACAAACGGATGTTTGGAAGCAAAATCAATCGAAGACTGGAGTGAACATAATGAATTGTTAATCATACTTTTTTTATTGTCACAAAGCTATTACTCCTTTCAATACAACTAAAAAGTCATCCTTAGTTCTGCACTAAGGGTCGAAGGGAATCAGCACTAAATGCTAGTGAGCTCATCATCTTGAAAAGACAGCCCCAAATTCAGGGCTATCATTAGGTCAGGGGCCGTTGATATACATATACACTTTCTCGTGCATTGACAAATAGTTCGTTAAGATAACGTGCATTACTTTCCCTTGACAGTGAAGATTCTATGCACAGTTAGGAAATATAGTCATTATCCTATCTTGTTTGTTTGTATGGTGTTTTTACGGTGCATGGAACCAGTGGTTATTCAGCAACGGGACCAACGGCTTCACGTGACTTCCGAACCACGTCGAGAGTGAACTTCTGTCTGTCACCAGAAATACACATCTCTCACTCCTCAATGGAATGCCCGAGAATCGAACTCGCGGCCACCAAGGTGGCAGGCCAAGTCCAAACCAATCACGCCACTGAGGCGCTATGATCCTTTCTTGAGCTAAGAAAAACTTTCTAGTTCTTTGGTAACAAATTACTGGGCAGCCTCTGCTAAAATCTGTATCCCTTCTTCTCCAGGCTTCGAAGCTTTATATACCTTGCTCTCCTGATAGGAGTGCAGTTATGTTAAGGTGCGTCCACACGGTCGAACAATGTCCGACGGACAAACATTGTTACCATATCACAGGCGAAACAGGATGACGTCATAAGCGTTGAAACGATGGAAGTAGATCTGGCTACAAACAGCGGTACCAGATGAGGTTGTTTGCCAATGCCTTTACTCTGCTCACAAGATAAAGACCGGCAGACAATTGTTAATTGGTAACAATGTTTGTCCGTCGGACATTGTTCGACCGTGTGGACGCACCTTTAGGATCTCGCTTTAACAAATTTTTCTAATTGGTTTTAATGTTCATTATCCTAGCATCTTACCATAGTCTAATTCTTTGTCCTCTGTTTCTTTGTATGGTGTTTTTACGTTGCATGAAACCAGTGGTTATTCAGCAGCAACGGACCAACGGCGTTACGTGACTTCCGAACCACGTCAAGAGTGAACTTCTATCACCAGAAATACAAATCTCTCGCTCCTCAATGGAATGCCCGAGAAGGGGAAAAGAGAAGAACCTCAAAAGAATCAAGTTTCAGTGTCCTGCAGCCAAAGTCAAGGATCTTGGTCTATTTCTTGCCTCGTCTCAATATTCGTTTTTTTTTTTTTTATTTATCTACCAAAGTCATCAATACCAGATCTGGTCGACCACGAGGAAATCTAATGTTACTTCTTCATTTTTTGTCAAAATATTTGAAAGTTCGCTCTGTCGGCTCCTTCGTGGTAGGCCTATACTTTTCTTTTGTAGGCCTATTGACCTCTTTCTTTTCTCCTTCAGTTCCTGTGTATGAGGCAAATTTGAGAGAGAGAGAGAGAGAGAGAGAGAGAGAGAGAGAGAGAGAGAGAGAGAGAGAGAGACTTAATTTGGATTTTACCAGTAGATGAACCTACGTATGTAGGCAGATAATTATAAATCATAACTTATTTTTCTTTTTTCAAAATGTTTATATATATACTATATATTAATATATATTATATATAATATATATATATAATTAATATATATATATATATAGATATATATATATTATATACTATCTCTATAGATAATGTTACTTCAGATACGTATGCATAATAATAGAAATTGAGGAATAAATAATAAAAAAAACTTTTAAGAACAGAGAAATTTTTATTTCAAGATGTTTTTCAAAATCATAAAATATTATTGTGCAATATAAAATAATAATAATTATAATTCTGTTCCGCAGACAATTCAAAGATAAAGTTTCCTTTTATACAGTCATAATAATATTTTTCCTAAATCCATTTCGACATAAGTGAGTGCGAATACAGGCATTCGCATCCTCTCAACACAACCAGAAGTAAAGAAGTTCATCATAGTAACAGTTACACGGAGTCAACATCGTAAGCCGAAGCCAGAGTCGAACGCCGAAGGCTTCCATATTCGGACGAAGACGTCCAGGTCAGGCGCACGATGTTGCCATCAGCTGGGTGGTCATTATTATCTTTATTTACATAATATATATATATATTCCATTTTTTTAGTTTTTTTCTTGTCATTTTAAAATGCTAAAACACATTTAAATAATTGTATATGGTGGTGCTGATGCAAATTATCATTTCTCAACATGGTTAAATTAAGTTCTAAAGAAACACGAAGATTGTGTTGTATATGTACTAGTAGCTGAAGCGATTATAAAAAAAATGAAAAAAAAAAAAAAAGGAGGGGTCTACAAATTTGCTCAAATTGTCATCTGGAAAAGTGACGATCATTCTTTCAGCATTCTTTTTGTCATTCTGGAAGACGGATTAGTGTGTCCAGTCCTGCATCCTGGAAGCTCTTCGAAATCCAGTTTTCCGTAAAAAATAATGACTGGACTCAGAAGATGAGCCATGAGAACCTTTACGATGGCTCCCCACTGGTTCCTCTTCCAGGATCCAGGTCTGGAAGTCTCTCGTTTCCTTCGGACGTGAAATTTCTGTAGTTTTCAAAAAGGACAGGATTGATAAAGGACTCAAAGCTAATATAGCTTTGACCTATATGGCCTGAGAGGTCACTGGTCGAGTTCGTGTCTTGGGGCATTTGCGCACGCGCACACACCAGACAGAGAGAGAGAGAGAGAGAGAGAGAGAGAGAGAGAAACTCAACCCAAGGAAAAACAAAAGTGAAAAACTTGAGCAATGTTACATAAACCATAAAAGTAAAAAAAAATATTTTGAAAAATTAACTTAACTATTGTTAGGATTTTGCTACACAAACTCTTTCATTATCATCATAATATGACAGCGCGATTATTCCAGAATCTCCTCACTATCATTATCACCGTCTGTCATGAAATATGTTTGGCACACTGAACAGCAAACACACGCAGAGTAGCTTCCTAAACTCAAATGATATAATCATTAAGCAATCTATCAGTCTCGCTACATTTGTGCCTAAATACGTGTTAATGGGATAGAATAAAACCACTGGTTCCCAGCGCCCTTCCGAGCTTCCTGCCCCCCCACCTTACTAAGGCCACCTGCGAAGGTGAGGGAGGGGAGGGGGTTTTACTCAAGAATATAAGGAATAATAGCTTTCGGGTTATTCTTAAAAGATAAAGAAACTTCACCCCTATAGGCACTCGGGTGTTTCCTAAGATTCTATGCTCTCAAGAATGA
Source organism: Macrobrachium nipponense (assembly GCF_015104395.2). NCBI lineage: Eukaryota > Metazoa > Arthropoda > Malacostraca > Decapoda > Palaemonidae > Macrobrachium > Macrobrachium nipponense. Next base: position 2,152,580 of record NC_061098.1, on the reverse strand, counting down.
ATATGTACAGAGCATTATCTAAATACAAATGTTATCACGTACCGTACTATCATCATGTACCCGTACGGTACCAAAAGGGAGTCGTGACTATCTTTACATGTGCCCTTTGACTAATCACATTATATATCACATTCAGAACGGGAAGAGAAAGTAGCAATTTACATTTATCTTCAGCTGCCATCAGTAGTTCCTTCGCGAAATTCTACCTAGAGTCCTATACTATACACACCTATCAACCTTCACTCTGACAAGTTCACTTTCAAATCCTTTCCTCTCGTCGCGTGGGGGAGAGAGTCAATGCATCCTTTCTGCAGAGTCCTTCCGCGGGGAAATAACATCCCTGCTGACTATTTACATTGTTTCCTGAAACCTGCCTTTCAGGGTGAATTGACCCTCCCACCTTGAAGCTGTGATATGGTTACCCAAACGTGAAAGATATATATATATATATCTATATACATTGAAGAGAGATATTTTGTATATTCACATTATCTACACTCGTTTTTATAAGCAGGAGAATCTACAAAGAAGAGTTCCTGGGACTATCCTACACAAAACAACATAAAAGAGGCGAGATATAGGACAATGATATTTGTACGGCTCTGTGGTTATGGCTTAGAAACACACCAACAGGCTTAATAATAATTAGAAAACTTCGAGAGGGAGATTCAGAGAGTTCTCTAAAATCCATTCTACTTGTGCCACCCAATTCACACCACGCTACTTTAATACTTTCTCGAAGCAACGTGGACGCGCCTCTCTTGACGATTCACTGAACCACGAATCTACCCACCAGCTGCTTCGAGAACCTACAACATACGAGAAAAAAAAATACAACAAAAAATCTCTAAGAATCATTCCAGCTTCCCATTTCTTTAAATCTGGAGTCATCCTTCTTGGATCAACGACTCTACTGTAATGGGATCATTGCTGGAATGTTTCCGAGAACCTTTACAAAACTAGGACATGTTTCGCCTTCAATTCCCGCGTTCGAATCTGTCCAAATCCTTAGGATACGTAGTACACACTTGTGTCCCTGGCTTCCCCATCCAACAGGTCCTTCATTCACAAACCTCCCAGCAGAAGAGAAAAGAAGTCAGGAGGTCTTGCTCTTTAAATCCATGAGCTCACTTCAGCGAGGTACGTACAACAACCTTGAGGTCACAAGGGGGGAGGGGAGGGGGTTCCATAGGCACCTTCACGTGATTATTTATAGTCTATACAATCTTCACTTGGGAAGGGTTAATTTTTTTTTTTAAACGAAGCAAATCTTGTACAGGTCCTCAAACACACTTTTTACCAATTAGTCACGCAGGCGGCGGTGGGCTCTGTCGAAATTTAACCAAAAACTAAAAAGAATGAACTCATTCCACAGCCTTTGTGGTCACAAACACTTTCTGGGTTAAATTGCAATATTTCGCACACACAAAAGGAGTCTTGCTTCTTTCAACAGACCTCGTTAAGAGCACTTGTACAGGTGCTTGTACACAAAGGGCAATTTACAGTACACAAGTACACATCCACAAAAACGCTGTGTGTATCTCAAAGGTGTATATGTATATCTTAAAGGTATCACTATCAGGGCAATGACAATTTTTTTTTTTGAGTCAGAGTCTATAAACCATTTCCGATGATACATAGGTTTTATCACAGATAAAATTTCATGTTTCACTAAGCAATTTTTTCCTTTTTTTTTCATCGTGTCGTCCACTTAATAAACTACTACAAATATCTATCCAATCGTGCGCCGATAAGTCGATAAACTTTTACTGTGATTTTCCACTGAACAAGTTCAGCTCAGCATTTCCGAATAACAATAGACTATTATTATAATGACATTCAGCATCCAGCAGTCTACTGCCTTTCCTGCCACTTTCCAGGTGGGTTGTCTTCCAGACCTTCTGCCATGTTTCTCGAAGAGAGAGAGAGAGAGAGAGAGAGAGAGAGAGAGAGAGAGAGAGAGAGAGAGAGACCGCAAGGCCCTGCTAACCAGAGAGAGATAGCTCTGGTGACAAAAGTATCATTATCACAGTAATTTTGTCAGTATTGAGAATGCAAGAACACAAGGGGAAAAGGCAGGGAAAACCCTAGCCCCATTTTCTCTCATATCCCCGTTTTCTCTCATATCCCCGTTTTCTCTCATATCACCGCCTTCCGAATGACCAGCATTGGACAACGTGGTGAGCAGAGCCTTGTAGAAAAAAAAATTAAAAATAAAATAATAACTATTCTCCAACATTCTCTTTTTTTTTTTTTACCTTAAATAAGAGCCTCATAAGCTATTCTACTACAACATTCTTATCTTACGTTAAGTTAAGAGGTGGGGTCACAGGGTCGAGCGTTTGTGTGCGGCTATGATAATTGGGGGAGACTGAACCCGCCCCCCACCCCACCCCCCCCCAAAAAAAAAGTGTCATATCCACAACTGGTCCTAAGAGTTGAAGAATAGAATCTGTAATATATACTTTCTTCCCCGAGAAAGGCATGGCAGAAGACGCTACGGAGACATCTCACAACCATCTTCGCTGTCATTCGTCTGATGGACACAGTGTTGCCAGACATCTTGGTATATGTAAACAATCGACAGTGTTACCAGAAGCACTGTAGGGGTGGGTGTCAATTTCTGTGTGGGTCATCTTGCAAAGCTTTCTTTGACGAGTCGCGCTCAGGTTCCTGAGAAAGAAAGAGAAACACTGACGTGAATAACGACAGGTTACCTAGAATAATTATCACAAATAAATAGAAATAGACGAACTTGTACTGAGCATACCGAGATAATAAAAAATTATATTGGGAAGATTATATATTAACACCCTGCCAATAGGTGATATCATCTAAGCAGACAATTTAGATAAATAAATAAATAAACAGACAGGTTTGTATGTCCATACACAATTTAAAATTACTTTACACCGAGCAAACGAAGAAATTGACAAATTATGGCATTAAGATTAATATCTTAACACCCTGATACAGGTTTGTCAGCTCACAAACAGTTTAAAACTACTTTAGCGTCTAAATGATCTAAAATAAAGAAAAAACAAAATACACTTGTTTTGGGGTGAGAGATGAGTCATTCAAAGCACCTGTTCAGTGGAACAGGTGTGTCCAACTCATCTCCAATTTGTCCCATGAAGACACATGTACTCTGAATATATCCCCAAAATACCAATAGGGAATGAATAATACTGGCCCATATTTTGATGGAGTTCCCTGTTACCTATTCAAATGAATCTCTCATACTGGAATCCACCTGTTATCAGGTAAATGAACATTTGCCTTCTTTATAGTCTATCGATACATCATTCGTGTAGGTTGACGGGTAAATACCACCTGTGCCAAGCTTCAGAGACCGAAATGACAAGATATAACAATTTTCTAAATCACTCATCAGGAGACTTTTATATTTCCATCTATCTGTCGACCCACCCAGGGATACGGGTTTGACTCCAATAACTAAAACAGAGGAAGAATGACTCACAGTTCCGAGCAAGTGCGTCAGGTCTACAGGCAGGTCAGATCACATTACTTTAAAGCCTTGACGTGGAACAACCCCCCACCCCCCCACCTTCCACAACCCACAGGTCTATGGTAGGATTTAAGGGCTATAGGGGAAATGGAAGTAGACCATATATGCAGGAGGTACTGTCATACAATTACTCCTAAAATCTACCATAAACCAGCCTGTTATGAGGCCATCTTAGATCATCAATAAGCTTTGTACAGAAAGAAACAAACAAGGAAGTAATTGCCAAATAAATTCAACGTCCAAAGAAGTAATTACCTAATAAATTCATCATCCAACCAAATAAATTCAACATCCAAAGAAGTAATTACCAAATAAATTCAACATCCAAAGAAAGTAATTACCTAATAAATTCAACATCCAAAGAAGTAATTACCTAAAAAATTCAACAGCTAAAAAGTAATTACCTAATAAATTCAACATCCAAAAAAGTAATTACCTAATAAATTCAACATCCAAAAAAGTAATTACCTAATAAATTCAACATCCAAAAAAGTAATTAAATAATGAATTCAACATCCAAAAAAGTAATTAAATAATGAATTCAACATCCAAAAAAGTAATTACCTAATAAATTCAACATCCAAAGAAGGAATTGCTTAATAAATTCAACATCCGTGGAAGTAATCACCAAATAAATTCAACATCCAAAGATTTAATTACCTAACAAATTCGTCTATACAAGTCCAATGAAAACTCGATTCGACCAACATGAGAACATCGCCCTGTTCTATTCATTTATATACCAGCATGTCTTTGAGTAGGCCTACCGGATAGACCTATTAATATAACCTTCCCATGGCCCAAGAAGATGGCGAGTTCTCGTTTCTCACACAGTCAGGCAGCTACGGTCGACTTCTCCAGGCTAATCTTCAATCACTGTACTTCCTCAGACACGATCTACAATCCTACAATCATTCTGACCATCAGCGACACACCCTGCTGGAACCCACAGCAGAGCCCAACGCCCTAACCCCCAACTCACCAATCGCAAAAAAGGACCACAAACCCAACGGTCATTTTGGGCTCAAGGGACCTTTATAAACCATTCTAGTGGGTGTGTAGGTAGCGAGTGTTTCTTAAATTTGTATTTTAATTTATTTGTAAAGTTACCAACTAATATGAGCAATCCATCTGTTGTATGAATAAAATGTACAACGTAGTAATAATTATCAAAGGGGCTTAACACAGTACTTTAATATGTGATGTGTAATGTGTATTCATTTACATACATTAACATTGTTCACTAATGTATACACTTCCTATTTTACAGTATTTATAAAAATTCATCCAGACCTAACTGATTAACATTAATTTTCTTCAAGTCCAAAGACAACAATTCAGACAAACAACGAGAGAGAGAGAGAGAGAGAGAGAGAGAGAGAGAGAGAGAGAGAGAGAGAGAGAGAGAGAGAATCCTCTTTTATCTGGAATATAATTCTACCGTTAACCAAGTAATAATAGGTGGCCCTCATGCACCAATACAAAAGGTCTCCACCCTGCCCCTATGTATCAAATCCCATTGCTTCCTTATTAATAACATTCACTCATCATTGGTCTGTTTCTCTTGATGGAATGACGTTTTCTTCGCGGGTTTTCAATTCTAGGGAGTTAGAAAATGCGTCGACTTCTCTATTCAGGCTCTGCGGTTGTTAACTTCTTAAAGAGCTAGAAAATGCACAGAGGACTCTCTTGAGTTATGAGAGTATATACTCTACTGATACGCGAGATAAAAATATATATAACTTTCAAGTCAATTTTACAAAGCTACATATATGATATACGACACTTTATTCCCACCTAACAAATAAATTGAAAAAAATCAATTTTTGGGAAAACTGCATACGCTACCCCGATCTAACTTCCCTCAATTTAATCTATAATGATAATACACGTCTCAAATTCTTAATAAACCCACCCACTACTATTATATAAAGGGAAAGCCCCCGCCCCCCAAGAAAACATTCGGAAATAACCACCACAGAAGCTAGAAAAATTCCCACCACACACACGGCGACACCGATTTCTCTGGTCGACGTGAAATACCAGTTTTTAAAACTTCGATCGCGCCGCCAGGTAGACCTTGCCATGATCTTGGGTATTTGGCAATGGTCACGGAGGCCCTGACTCGGCTGAGGGAGTCCCCGCACTTACTTTTGAAGGAGTCCCCAGACTCGGAATTTGTGAAGGATGTTGATTGTTCTTTGAAATTCTCATTGCCGGAATAAGAAGAAGAAGGAGAAGAAGAAGGAGGAGAGAGAGAGAGAGAGAGAGAGAGAGAGAGAGAGAGAGAGAGAGAGAGGACGGAGAAGAGAGAAGAAGAAGAGGAGAGATAGAGAGAGAGAGAGAGAGAGAGAGAGAGAGAGAGAGAGAGAGAGAGAGAGAGAGAGGGCCCTACAATACACTTACAAACCCTCTTCATTGAAGTAGAATTAACTTTACAAATCTCCAGAGAGAGAGAGAGAGAGAGAGAGAGAGAGAGAGAGAGAGAGAGAGAGAGACGTAGTTCCTTATAAGCTCAGGCAAGTTCATGCAAGTGGTAGACCTTCGACCAGTTCCTGAATTCCATCCGCGCATGAACGCCATCAAATCAGACTGACCAAGGAAGAGAGAGAGAGAGAGAGAGAGAGAGAGAGAGAGAGAGAGAGAGAGAGAGAGAGAGAGAGGGTGTTAGGTATTCCTGACCACATTACAGAGCTGAGAGATGGAAGAGTATTGTAACCATCTCAAAAAAAATCTTGGGACGTTAGGATATCAAATGAATGCTCTTCTTCAGCTTTCATTCATTCGCATCCAGTGAATGACGTGAACATCTGCGCAGTTTAAGCTATAATAACCCTTAGCCATAAAACTGACTTTTTAGTCAAGGTCAGAATGCATCTTTTCCCTGGAAATTTTGTTAATCCCAATCTTATGTATATACTACTTACGAATTTTTCTGTTTTGGTGTCTATTAACTTACATACGTATAGTTAAGGTATTATGCAATTAATATATATATATATATATATATATATATATATAATTAATATATATATATATATATATATATATCATATATATATATATATGTATGTATGTATGTATGTATGTATGTATGTATGTATAAGTATGTAATAATAACTATACTTGGTTTTTTCCATCTGTCCATCCACCTGTGGTGTTTGCGCATGGTAACACTGCGTCCCAGGCTTTAAATAGTTACGCTATGTGTAAGTTTTAGGTAAATAAAAGGATATCTTGGTGTACATTTGCAACTGAAAAGTGTTTTAATAATTTACTGTATACGAATTACACCGTTAATATTCGAAATAGATTATTATTTAAAGCCCGGGACGCAGTGTTACCATGCGCAAACAGCACAGCCGGATGGACGGATGAAAAAAAAAAAAAAAGTATAGTTTATGAATCCAAAGCAAGACGAACTACTGAGAAAGCCAAGCATAGCAGAGAGGACTTAAGGATACAATGAGCAAACGATATTTCCAGGAGACGTCGACCGGGAACAATAAATGTTAAATCCTGTCAAGGTAATGCATGCAGATCCAACGGCGGCGCGGTGGTGAGTAGATTAGTGGCACCGTGCCAAGAAAACCAGAGTGCCAACAATGAGCAAAAGACGGAGGAGCCTATCCCTGACCCTAGGCAAGCTCAAATCCAGAGAAGAAATCGTGCAGTGAATAGTGATGGCCGAGAATGAATGGACATTAGCAATAAATGCATGACCGCTGAGCTGAAAACTACAGAATGGTAATGTGGGTATGTTGGAATAAATCCGACTATGTTGCTATGAGATTTCTGTTCTGAACAGTATATGCTGTACGGGTTGTGCATAACAAATAACACCTAATATAGCAGATTCGCATCAACCGTGCATCTGATGTCTAGGCCAGTCCTTTACGACGCTCCTGATTGGCTGTTGATAAGCCAATCACAGGGCTGGAAACTCCCGAGCGACTACTGAAAGACTTATTCCTCAGGAGAAATGGAACATACATCCTGCCTACGTGAACTCTCTCTCTCTCTCTCTCTCGTGTTTCCAGCCCTGTGAGTGGCTTATCAACAGCCAATCAGGAGCGTCGTATGGGACTGGCCTAGACATCAGATGCATGGTTGATGTGAATCTACTATAGCGTACACTGCCATTCACAACCACATATTATGTTGTACTGGTTATAAAGTTCGTATTCTCAATTAGTCTGTTGTGCAGTCTATGATCTGATGAATATCCAGAATCAAAATCTTAACTCTCCTGTTTCTTAATCAAAATTCACAACCCCACTCCCTTACAATCCCAACTTTCCATTTACCGAAAGCAGCAGCAGCAGCAGCAGCATCCAAAAATATATATAAATAATTATGAGTATCACCATCCTCCAAAGAATTTCATTCAATTTCCGATCACTCGACATTGAGGAGTCCAAGAGAAATCCTTTTTCATATTTGGGCACGTTCCCAGACAACTCGTTTAGCCGCCACCCCCTTCTCTCTCTCTCTCTCTCTCTCTCTCTCTCTCTCTCTCTCTCTCTCTCTCTCTCTCTCTCTCTCTCTCTCTGGAATCACACTAACTCAAAGGAAGTTACGAAAACGGTGTATTAAAAGAGGAAATAAAGACATTGATTTGAAGATAATGTATTTCCTGAAAGTTTTTTTAACGGGACGCAAAGGACACTGAATGTGACCCAAAATATTAAAAAAAAAAAAAAAAACTTGAAGAAGACATTAATAAAGCCGCTTTACTACCAGTGACTTGCAAAATACTAAGATAACATGAAAAACAACAATAGAAAAAGGGTGAAAGTTCCGAGTAAACTTGGATGATAAAATATAAGTTTTGCGGGTCATGAAAATTCAGAAAGATGTGAAATGAATAAAAAATATTTTTCATTAGTGTACAAAAAAATTTCAATGTATTTTTTCATTGTAGAAAAAAGTCAATTCATATTTTATTGTAAAAAAAAGTTAATGTAGTTTTTATTGTACAAACAAAATCTATGCATTTTTTATTGTACAAACAAAAGCAACGAACAGGAGATATGAAAAAAAGGACGTATTTAAAAAATATATTTCAATACATTTTTTTTTTTTTTTACAAAGGCAGTGAATAAAAAAAGCATGAAAAAAAAACGTAAAAATTGGGAAGAAGTAAATTTAACTTGGAAATAAGTCGGTAAAAGGAAGACGTTGGGTATATATACCCAGTTCACAAACAAGGTCAACGCAACCTTATAAGCTCCCGCTGGCCCACTTTGCAACGACCTGAAGTCCTTGCATATTGCTGCCTCTTTATGCCCTGCAAGACATTCTATTTTACCCTGGGTGGCTTGCACCATGATAATAGGGAGAGTGGTCCACATCCTGGATGCACAGAGTTTAAGGGTGGCACTATTGGTCTGATTTGAATGTAGAAACGCGAAGGAAATAAATAAGTAGAAATAGAGCCCTTCTCCTCGACGAGAGAGAGGAGAGAAAGGAGAGAAGTAGAGAGAGAGAGAGAGAGAGAGAGAGAGAGAGAGAGAGAGAGAGCACTTACAATGTGCTGGATTTGTCATGGTCCCTACGTAATACAATTTACACTATATATATTATATATATATAATATATATATAGATATATATATATATATATATATATATACATATATATATATATATAATAGTATACATAATACCGAGTACTTTACAGGACGCAAACAGGAATCTGGGCAAGACAACATAGTCATGCAACGCTTGAAGGCCTGGGTATGATGACCACACGAGAATAACAGGACGTAATACCCCACCAAGTTCTATTTCATGACTGGGCATGCGCAGCAATCTTCAATCGTATCTGACAAATTCACCAAAGATGGAGGACACCTCACGTTTACTGAATCATCAGCAAATACAATTACTTCCTCCCCCGTTAGCGTAGGTTAGCCATCTCAAGAGAAATGTCTGCAAATGCCACTAGATTTCGTCAGGTACTCAGAAGAATCGTGGGCGTGCCCGGCTTTTTTTTAAAAAAACGGCTGGACTGAAGGTGGCAACAAGTTTGTTGAATTATACCAGCGACTAGTCTCAGCTGATCAAGAGATCTATGATCACGCTGTTAGAGCGTGGGCAGCGAATGCTCGTTCGATGGTTCACTCTAAATTCTTGGAATAACTAAGTTGCTTCGTCCTGAATTCACTCTCTGTTACTTGTCAGTATGTTAAATAAATCATATTTATACACACGAGCAACTATAATTAATACGAACGTTGAGATAGGAATAAGCCTAGGCCTAATTCCGCTCTTACGAATTCTTGGAATAACGCGTCTACTTCGTCCTAAATTTTCTCGGAGCTACTTAGCAGAACGTTAAATGGTTCATGATTATATCCACGGTGAATCATGATAATTTATCCGGAAGGCAAGAAAAGCATATATAGGCCTAAGCCTACATTCAAATTCTCTCAAAATCTCTCTTACAATAACGGCTTTCCCTTCAAGCGAAGGAAGTTAGTACATGCTATATATCCACGTTCCTTAGCCTCGGATACATCAGCTATTTACAGAATTCTCTCGGTCCCGAGAAATGTTGCCAAAACCGAAGAACCACAGGAACCACGCTAATGGTGCATTGGTCTCTCTCTCTCTCTCTCTCTCTCAGACAGGTCTGACAGGCAATGTATCACAGCTCCTTTATGTTCACCAGAAGGTCTTGACGTTATGGTTTATAAATACCTATGGGTTTATAACCTTCTATCACCATATGGAGAGTAAAAGGACAGTTGTATAACGAAGGACAAGTCAAGACGAACAATAGCCGAAGCTAAATAAAGATCTAATGATTAAAACAATGATCTGGTTTCCCTGTTTTCGTGGTCACATATGAAACAGTTTCTTTGATAAGATTTGAAGAGGTGGTTATTCCGCATAAGGTGTGACTCGGTAACTAAGCACTTGTAACAAACCACTGCACGAACATATTAAAGAAAATAGCATAACTAACACTAAATCCTAACCTTTCCCAGCTACAAGTTCCGTCTATCCAAATTCAGTCATCAAAATCACACGAGAGTTCCACAGTTCTTATGCAGCTTCGAAATTATGTTTTAAAAAAATGATGTCCTATTTGTAGCCGGTGTTTTAAAGGGTATTTTAAGAAGTCCTATTAGAACTGAATTAGTGCTAATGAAACAAACGTTACTTATATACTGTTCGACTCGAAATACCAGAAATGTGATGTTGAGCTATTAAATTTCCCCGAGAATAAATTCCTGAGCAGTCTGTACAACAAGGAAGTACCGAGGATTTCCTCTCTCTCTCTCTCTCTCTCATGATTCGTACAGAGGAATTCCTCTCTTTCTCTCTCTCTCATGATTATTCTAAATAGGACCATTACAATCTTAGGCCTATTGTCTAGATGCTGACCTCACAACATGTGCAGGAACAGATTACCTGCGACTTTGAATACCCAGACCAAACTATAAACCTCCTAATTAATTGAAATGGCATTCATAAAAAAAAATCTTTACGGCCTATAAAATGAGAGAAAGATAAATGATTAGGCCGAGAGCCTAACGCCATGCCCGAATAAGAATGACCTAGGCCTACGGGAACACGATAAAAGCGTTGTAGCCGACACATCTACGCCCAGGCATAGGCCTACACGGGAGGCCTATGCCATAGGGTTCTTTACTATGCTTCTGCCTAATTCTGCCTGCCATTATAATAATTTCACTGGAATACATTCCATATTCAGACGAAAAGACTGACGTCTTTGAGAAAAAAAACAACACCAACCTCTCAATAATTAGTCAAGCCATATGGCGCGTCGTAGCAACTTTCTCTTTGTCGACCCATAGGCCTATCTGAAAATCAAGAATAGGCCCACTGCCGAGCCCTCGCGTCGAGCTAGGTAGGTGGTCGGGTAGACTTTTGTTCCCAATGGTTTTGAATTCCTAATGTACTGTTAACTAATTGTAATTCAGAGTCATGAATTCCTACAAGACATACCTCAATGCTCATGCAGATATCAGGCAAGCTGTTTGTACATTTGTAACTATAAATAGTCTTAACATTCTTGTGAATCAGCTAAAAAACTAAGAATAACTTCTTGGTATGGGACTAAGGAGGTGGCACTGTACATTCGTAGCCATGAATGGCTAATCATTCTTTTGAAACAGTTACAAAATTAAAATCTTGGTATGGGCCTAGGGTGGTAGTACATTTGTAACCATAAACAAATGAGCATTCTTGTGGAAGTGGATCTGGTATTCTTCATATCTACGTCTGAAAACGTATAAAAGAACAATATTCTGCTTTTACATTAAAAACCACAATATTCTGCTTTTACATTAGGGTACATTCACAGCATAATGTTGAAAAGACATCCTATAACTGATTTCTAAATGAATTTTCAAGGGCAAGGTTTTTCTATTAAACAAATTGCAGGAATCTAGAGCATTTTCCGTACAGCTATGTTCCCGCTTATCTTCGATACACCCATCGAAGGTCATTTAGAGTCAAAATCATTCTTGGTGCACGTAAGTGCTTTCGTAAAGCAAATCACACTCTATATATATGATTATTTATAATTTCATAGCTGATGATAAACTCAAGTTAGATAGGCCCAAAGAGCGACTGAGTTTCTCAGTCAAACCCTACATCTTTGTTTAGCATTTAGATGCTCTCTCTCTCTCATGGATTTTCCACCATCCAAGGTATGAGTCAGTTAAGGATTAAAACTGCATTTGGTGTAAACAAGGGCACGATATTTCGAGATACTTTGAAATGGCTCCTTTATGAGAGACGCGTTCTTCAACTATGCCTGGGAGATATTTTAGATGGTTAATATAAAGCTGCTGGTTTATACAGAACGATTCTAGGGACGAAGTAGCTACGGCACATTACTATACAATGATGGATGTAATTGCAAGGCATAAATAATTAAGTAATAAGGCGTTTAGTTGAAGTGTAACTTGACGTATGTATCAAGCCAAAATTTGATGGCGAAAACGAGCGATGAATTAGAAAACGAGGAAAAATGAGAAAACGGGAGAGATATTCAATTGCACATACTATAAAGTCTTTGTATTCATTCCTTGTACCTTTGGCACGTAAAAAATATTACATACAATATTTAAAAATTAGGCTAAAAAACGGTCGTAAAAAGTTCCACGGTACTTTCTCTGAGTTATATCCTATAATATATAATCGGTATATATATATTATATCTTTAATTTTATATAAATATAATATATACATATATATATGTGCAATTGAATAAATATATATTATATATATATATATATATATATATATATATAGATATATATATATAATTTTATATATATATATAGGAGAGATATGAGAGAGAGAGAGAGAGAGAGAGAGAGATGAGAGGGAGAGAGAGAGAGAGAAGAGAGATAGAAGAGAATCCTTTTTTTCCCCCGGAACATGGAGGAATCTGCCTCTATAGGATAACTTGGCTGGCGTACAAGAGTTTTCTGAGAAGCGACGTGACAGAGAACGCTTGCCAAAGGCACTTGTCCTCTCCCACTGGCTACGAAGGTTTGGCACATGTAACCCTAAAAATGTCGTCACCCCTTCCCACCCCGCCTCACCCCTCCCAGGGCACATCCTCCAGGTAGCCACAACCCCCTGCCCAACCCACAACACCCACTAAAACAGTCTTAGTCAAATACGATCTAAAATTCCTTCCGGGAAAGAAGGTCACAGAAACAGGACAGGGGTACAATGGTCCTAAAAAAAAAAAAAAAAAAAAGTGTAAGAATAAGTTCAAGAGGAACACTATACAAGGAGAATTAGCTATAGTAACCTCAAAAGTTCAATGAGAAGAATATAAGAATAAATGTAGGAAGTATGTGAAAATTAAGAAAATTGGCTATTTTAAGCCCCCCATGAGCAGGTCCCTAAAAATTTCAGCGACAACTTCCCCCAAAATCATGTATACTCACAATCTGCTATGCTAATCCGTAAGACTGTTTGCAGCCCCAAACATTCAAGCAAGCAGACCTTTCATTCTGCCTTAGACATCACACAAGGAAAGCATAAAGTATAAACGGATCAACTTACCAACTCCATCGCTCCTGTCTAGCGAGCAGGGCAAGGACCTCCTGTCTTCTAAGCTGGATAAAGCATTATATAGCCCTTCTCAGACTGCTGACTTGGCACTTTTTTTCCCCCTAGCTTGCTGGTCCAGTCTTCTACTTCTTCTTGACTTCAGGACTTGACTGACATTGACTACTGGATGCTTGATGAGACAGACGATGCTGGTTACAGAGTCTTCAATTGGCGTGGGCATACTGCAGGGTAATACTAGACAACCCTCAGATTTATGATCAAGCATCAGTGTGATGCTTGAAGTCTGTAAGGGGGCTTACTTTTCTCTCGTTACACAAAGCCACATGTGGCTTTCTGGCCACATTACGTTCACATTTAAGTTGAATTATAGTTGCAAGAAGGCCACTGCGATGATTTAGATCCCATGGGACTTAATTAGGTCCCACTTGTATGATGACCGTTACCGAGTTAAAGAGTCGAGATGGTACTCCTCACCTGAGTGGTTATCTAAGTCACACGATACTGCTATGAAAAATTATTTCTTTAAAGAGTTCTAATCATTACCGATGATGCTCAAATGATATTTTTAATACATTCCGCTACTGATTTATAAACGTGAGAAAATCAACATAGCACCACCACATTTTCTAGATGCCCTTCCTAGACCGTCATCACCATTCTTGACAATGGCGGGGCCAGAAAGAGAGAAGGGACACATTTTTTCTTCACTATTCAATAAAAACACTTCCTTCGTCTCTTCCTTTCTTCCTAACTTCGCTTCCTGTTATCGTTGTGATTGCATTTCTCTCTCTACGCAATGAACCGCCAGCGTCATCATCAATCACATTTCATGTTAAATCAAAACCTTCCTTTCTTCACTTTCATCAGGAAACTATCACGAGGTTCACCAGTAGGGAGAGTCCGAGATGGACAGGTTGTTCCAGGAGGCAAACTCGCTCCAGGAGTCCATCGACACGTCATAGACGTCCTCGGGTTTGCCAATGTCGTTGGAGGGCTTCTTGGGCCTAAAGGACACTATGACGTAATTCTTGTTGCTGTTGTTGTCCCAATATTCAACGTGGTCACACTGGTAGCACACGCAGAACTCGAGCTTGTCCGCCTGGCTGGAGGAGGGAAGGGGTAGGATGAAGGAGAAGTTGTCGTAGATGTCGTAGGAACCACCTGAGGTGCTTGTTGAGGGAACGAAGCTCGCCTGGACGTCCTCGTGAGTCGTCCAGTGGTCAGTGGTGTATCTGATACTGACCTCCTTGTGGTAGGAAAGGTTACGGACCTGATTGGAGGGGGATAAGGACAGCCGATTAATGAAGGGTATTCAGCCAAATAGCAAATAATATGACAAAACAGAGTAAATAATTTTATACAAAACAGTATGGTTCTTCTCTGACAGTTGCTATGCCTAAATGGTCTTAAATCCCATACCTTAACAGTGCCAATAATTCTGTTTTCTGCTTCCTGGATAATCACGTTCTCCAAAGACACGTTTTCTTTTTCAAGTTTCTGCCTCATTCCTAGGTAATCGGAGGCTGGCTGAGGGAAGGCGAGTTCCCACTGGTCAGCCACTGCCTCTGCCTTGGCACCTCCTGTTACCTAAATTCCAGAGAGAAATGGAGTAAATCAAACTCAAATAAATGTACATCAGTAACTGCTACAGTGCATACACATCACAAGGAAAGTACCACAAAAGTGACTTCAAGTTGACTGAGCCATTTCGACTATTAGCTCTATCAGATTAATTTTAAAAGTCTCTAGGCAATTTTAATTATCTCTTTACCTGTTCAAGGAAGTCAGCAGTCCATCTGGGCGGGCAATCTGATCGTTCCGTGAGGACACGAATATGAGTTAGGGGGTGACCCTGGTCATCAGCAAATACAACCTTCTTCTTTAACCTAGTTGGAGAGACTGCCCCCTCCTGGTCGAGAAAGAAATACGAAGTTAGTTAACATGAGCACGAACACACGAACACGAAGACCACATTGACCCTCAGAGCATATTGCAATATTTCCCAAAGGCATCTGTTCTTTCAGCACTTACCTCGACCTCATCCTGCCTTGCTACAAGACAAGATTTAATAGGCTGGAGGCGGAGCTGTGATTCCTCTTTCTTTTTGGAAGGCGATTTACGACTGTTGTACCTCCTGAAGATTTGCAAAATGAAAATTTCCACGTCATATATCTTTTAAGCATTGCGAAAACTCTACATATTTACTGCCATTTCTATCATTTGTATTCCACCTCAAAGCATTGTTTTGAACTCCTGGCTTCCCCTCTTACCTGAAACTGCCTCTGCTCATAAGGCCACTGCTATACGACGAGGCACAGGAGAAGGAAGAAGGGTTCTCGAGCATATTTTTGAAGTTATTGTTGATCGAGGAGGCGGAGGAGGAGGAGGAACATGACTGCGGGTTGGTTGTGGAAGCGTGATGTCCCCAGAGTGAGTGGAGTGGCGTGGACTGGAGTGGGTTAGTCTGTAAGGGAGTGGGCTGAAGGCGGGGGTAGTCATGGATGAAGGGCTGTGTGGCCAGGTACCCGGAGGTTAGAACAGGCGACGACCCCAGGAACATCTCCACGCCGTAGTCGCTGGGCATCATCAAGGTTGTCATCAGGCCCTTTGGAAGAAAATGTGGAGTTCAATTCCGAGCATTTGAAGGGCACTGTGCCCTGTACGGTCATCCTAGCTAAAGGGGCTACCCATCTTCATAGTTGACCTGATGCGTTTACCCTTCCTGACTTACTGTCTACTAATGAAAATAGGGCTTAAATTCAGGTCTCTTTTTGAAATAATGCTCTGTAGGGTATGTCAAGCTAGCAAGAGGGGCTGCCTTACTTCCCTCCTTTGACATGGTGGATTTACTTCCTGTCCTTACTGTAAATCAAAGGCATCCCCTCCCCCTACACAATCCACCTTCTCCCTCTCTCTTGGCTATCCAAATGGCCCTTTAACTATCCAACCTACATACGTATGATACACAAGATAAGTATGACTTTTCCTGCAATAATTTTGGTCTTGCAGTGTTGATTATTACACAATCATACTTCATACCACCAGTTATATGTAGTGCTGTGTTCTGCTACTGACTGTTAAACTTTAGTAAGCTATAAAGTCAATGCTCTTAAATTATTTTCATGAAAAATCAACTTCATAAGGCGAATTCTGAATACATGAGTCAAAGATAGAACCAAATTTTAAACATTAGTGAAAAAGAAATCATGAACTCCCAAGGTATCCAAGTTTAAACATACTGCAATATCTGTACAAGAAGCTCCTCAAAGTAAACAAAAGTACATGAGTGAACATTAATTTAAAAAAAATAGATACACAACCACTATGAACACATAGTTGAGTTAAAAGACAATCGAAGGACCAATATGCTTCAAGAATAAATAAATCTCTTTTCGTCAAGAAAACTCACAAGTGGCAGCAGCAAGTGGCCACCACCAACGACCACAGATAACTGACTGTTGTATCAAGTGGTTTAAATGAAGAAACCCAATCTACCCAGATATCAGTGGTGATAAGGGCACTGTACCGCTCACACCTATAAACTGTGACAAGGGCATACACTCCAGAGGAAGAGCCATGTGAACACCTGATTTGTTATTATTTATCACCGTACGATCCACTTCGGTGGTTTATCTACTGGACCAGGGGAAATCTCGCGTAGGAATAAATGATTTATAAATAAATTGTTGCGTGATTGGGAGATAGGAGAGAAAGCTCTGGATGTTAGCTATTACCTAAACGAATGATATATGTATATTTTAGTTGTGGCGGTTAATTCCAGCTGGCGATATACATCGTATAATCGTCTAAATTAGAGCTTATTAAGATTTGATATGAAAATAGAGGCATGTAATAATTCAACGCTGTGGTCTCCCAACAGATCAGTTATCAGACGCCAAATACCGTCAATAGTCTGGCTTTCAATTTCATATGTAAATACCTTAAAATACAATACACTTATGCCTAAAAGTAGGCAGGGAAAGACATACTACATCACTAATTTATCACGTTACATCACTCTTACAAGATTACGATACAGGGCGGAAAAACGAGAAGGAAAATTTATCACGTGAAAAGGCCGTGATCCCGAGAAGACTACTATAGCTGTAACGGCACCAGTTACGTAACGTAGTAATCTCCGGAAAGGCTAACGAATGACGTCACAGTCGTCTAACTACTGTTGCAATGCGATTCATCACGACAGGAAGAAACTATTTCGTCTTGTGGAAGCGGAACTTAAAACCATTTATATATGATACGTAATAACTATCTGAAAAAAATAAGGCACCGAGAGCAAGTTTTCTGTACGATCCTTCTAACCATTACAATCAAATCTGACCTTTCTGAATATCACTTCACAATATCCACTACAATACGAGGAACAAAGGTGTATTCCTTCTTGAGGAAATAAAAAAATAATAATAATCTTGAATTCACAAAAAAAAAAAAAAAAAAAAAGTTCCTTTCATTGACCATCCTACTTCAGTAGGAAAAGTCTAAAGGAAGACCAAATCCATTGGTAGGATCTCTACGAAATAGTACTGACGAAGGGCCTTGCCCCTGGCTATCCTGCAACGCCTTCACTGAGGTCCTTCCGTATACGGCGGAAGCGCAGTAAATC
The DNA here is from genome assembly GCF_015104395.2 of Macrobrachium nipponense. Taxonomy (NCBI): domain Eukaryota; kingdom Metazoa; phylum Arthropoda; class Malacostraca; order Decapoda; family Palaemonidae; genus Macrobrachium; species Macrobrachium nipponense. Next base: position 2,134,360 of record NC_061098.1, on the reverse strand, counting down.
TAACTTGCTTGTGGTAATCCCGTTACGAGAGGTTGGTTCAGGTTATGGGGTTGTGAGAGGGATGGTACGAACTATTACTGCGTCGCGAGCAGGAGTCTCAGTCCAATTGTTTCCCACTGGGTGAAAGGAGAGAAAGTGTAGAAAACAGTAGATACGGAAGTTCTATGGAGAGAGAAAACGATAGGGCAAACCTACTTGCTAGTTTCCCTCGGGAAATTATTCTGGGCTTTTTTGGTCAATTATGAAAAATTATGTTCTGTAACTAAATTATTTGACACAGTAACTTTGAATACTGTGGAAGAAAAATATCTAGGAACATCCACAGAAATTTATAGGTCTCTAAGAACATTACAGAGATACTATATAGCGTAAAACATGTACAGAGATATATAGGTTTAAGAAAATCCACGGACATATAGGTCTAAGAACTTCTACAGACACGCACAGGAAAACCTCTGGGCCAACTTCTGGAAAGCTCGACTGTGTAATTCTTTCAACAGTTAACACTATTTCGCCTCCAATAGCTCAAAGCGTTCAATTCCCCAACCCTAGACTTATTAAGGACGTGAATTTGTCCATCTCACCGGTCTCTGTAAAGTTAAGAACTGCTTCTGTCATATATGGAAGAGGAAGTGAAATCCGCAAACTCATCATTACGTAACTCTGACATAAAAAAAAAAAAAAACTCCAAAGCACAAGCCAATCCGGAATTGCCCCAGAGGCGAGGCACGGCTTATGTTACTCTTCCATTCGTTTTTTTTTTTTTATGTGAAGTTGGCCCTGAGGAGACCCGAGGAGCCCCATGCCCCATCTGGGCTCAAAGTGAACTGTGCCCAAAGAGAAATCGCTCAATAAGAATGTGTACAATGGCAAGTGTGTCTCGAGTCATGGGCCTAAACATCAGAAAATTCCATTCATAAGTGTTTCCACTCCTGCAGTTTTAACAGAACACCCACAGAGAGAGAGAGAGAGAGAGAGAGAGAGAGAGAGAGAGAGAGAGAGAGAGAGAGAGAGAGAGGTTTCACGGCACGAACATAATTGCGCACGTTGATTATGTAACCTTGTGGAAAAGCACTTCCCATTAGTACGACACAAGGAAAGAAGACCACAGGTGATGTTTAGCATTGAATTCTTCCGCCTTCAGAGGACGGTAATAACTGCCTTAAATCCATTATTTTCATTCATTCCCTCTCTCTCTCTTGCAACTTTGTTGTTCAACTCCTTTCACTTAGACTTTGCACAAGTTATCGTCCCATGGGATGAAACCCTAGCGAGTGGACAGTGAAACAACAATCAAGTGATAAGTTGTCAGTGGCCATGGCTTCCACTGAGAGAGAGAGAGAGAGAGAGAGAGAGAGAGAGAGAGAGAGAGAGAGAGAGAGAGAGAGAGAGAGAGAATCCTACATCAAATTAAACTGGGCAACAAAAGTCAGATCTAAAGCGAATATCATGTCTTGCTAAGCAATTTCAATTTCTTCAAGGCTATTTTGATTGCCTCCCAGAACGCTATATTTTTTACAGACGAAAGATAATTCAGTGGGCGACAACTCACATAACAAAGAGCAGGCGCTCGAGAGAGAGAGAGAGAGAGAGAGAGAGAGAGAGAGAGAGAGAGAGAGAGAGAGTTATATCTGTAAAATCATAACCACATATAACAAAATGGCGCGACAAAATACGTGATCACAAATGATTCCGTAAGTTAGCTTTTCCAGTACTTCAAAATTAAGAAATTTCAAGGCAGCTAAAATGATTAATTCTGAGTCCTTACATAAACAATTCTCCAGATTCTTCAATTCCTGCAACCGACAAGCAGACAGCAAAAAAACTCACAATAAACAGACAAAGCATAGGTACATAACAGACAAAGTATAGATACATACATCTCAAAAATAATATTGTCTTCACATCACTATCCGAGACAAACGGGTCTCAATAAAACAAAGAATACCGCTATCACATCACTACCAAAGACAAATTGCTCTAAAAACTCGCATATAAACACAAAAATATGTATCCGATTTTTCCTCAGCCGTCCCAACCCAACTTTTTCTTCACCTTGGTAACTGTCCTTAAGAGAGAGAAGAGACTTGCCGGCTTAAAACCTCTTCAAAGATACCCCACCCACCAAACCACCATCTACCCCACCACCTGTCTCTCTCCAGGTAGGGTACACCAATCACTCGACTATATTGCCTTCAGCTGTGCCTGCATCAATGTACTTTCCTTTGGGAAGATCGTTATCAGGTTGCCTAGCGACATGAGCACCAAAGGCGCCTTATTATTAGGCCTAAGGCTTTGATGAAATTTTGAACTGATAACCGGGATAATTTAAGTTTCTTATAAGAACTCACAAGTACTTTACTTAAACACGTACGACTGAGCGACAGCTACCAGTGTTTGCGAAAATTAACATTAATCCTGGGAAACTTTTAAAATGTTAAGTATGACAGTACTACAGAAACCTAACAAGGATAAAAAAAAAGTTGCCACTTGTCTACCGTATTAGTACGAAATAGTAATGTATATCTAGAAAGATACACTAGGCCTTAGCGGAAATGGATAGAGTAATTTATTTACTACTTTGTAATATTTTCTCAGGTCGAATACGATAAACTTAAGACCAATCATAACTTCGTGAAAGTAAATAATATAAGTGAAGAACAACGAGCCTTACTATATCACACCTTAAACGAAGGCACGGTAATATAGCATTGCCGTTTTTTCAAAATCTCGGCTAAAAAGGAGCCCAGTACTGTAACTCAAATTACGGACCGCTGCATCCAGCCTAACTAAAATAATTACTTTCAATATGTCTTGACATCAGAGTTCTAACTCATGACTTGAAAAACTACTTAAGCAATTACACATAATTGCGTAATAATAATATTTTTAATTACCGGGTAAACAATTTTAATATAAAATTCGTAATAATCGGTTTATCAATTAGAGATTATGTGATTTTGATATATAGCTAATTTAGTAAAAATAGTTATTCCACTAATGGATAAACACATATATATTTTAGTAATAAATCTATTAAATTGCTGGATATTTTAGTAATAAATCTATTAAATTGCTGGATAAACTTCTAATTATATAAAACTAATAATGATAGGGTTTATATTCAGGTATACAAAATTACATATGTTCGAACTATGACTGGTTACACCCAATTCTATGCAACACCAGTTCTCTATATCGATTCAAATTTGTCCATTTAGTTTCCGTATTTAAGGTCATAAATACAAAATTTACCTTTCCTTGAAATTATACCTGTGTAGAGCTTCTTACCTAAATATTCCTGCCTAAAATAATCATCGAAAATGGTATACTACTTAAACCAGTGAAGTACTTAGGCCTATGGCTTAATTATCATGTCAGTTGCAACCACACTTGTATACTTTATATATACACTTATGTATATTTTTCAAGGTCAATCACAATCAAATATAAAATACACACCACAACGCGATTCAGGTTCCTTACAAAAAAAAAACAATCACAATTCATAAAACAGGTCAATTCACACTGCGACAAATTCATCAATGCACTTTTATGGACATAAGTGTCTCGCTTAACAAAACTTACTGGATGCTAATAAGTAAGGACTCTAAAATAACCACAGAGTCGCAACGCACACGGCTGACCCGGCCTTCAGGCTACCGCTTGTACCCGACACTCAAGATATTCCCTTACGGACTGAACGGTCGTAGTCAGTGTCTGCCTGACGTGGCCGCTCGCCCGTGTGGCACTGGCCCAAGTTGTCGTACGATTTCGGACGACGTGACACGGCGTTTGTTGCGTATTACGGTTTGTAAATTCTAAATAAAAGTTACATAATCCTTATCTTAATTTCATGATATACATTGTATGTATTTATATCAAATTTAATTAGCTAAATAGTGAAATGAAGTAATTTCGTATGTCTGGCAATGCCGTATTCATGCACGGATCCTACCTAACCACCGGGTGTTCACGTGCCTCGGAGCCTCGACCAATCAGGAAGTGGGTGTGTCACTATGGGCCACTTTTAGCCAATAGGAAGGCTCCTTGATCATCCAGTTAGCTGACTTCCAAATAGGTGGCCTTTGTGACATTCAAAATTTCCATCTTAATTTATTATTATTTTCCACTGAATTTCGAAGGAATAAGTAATAGCTGACGAAGCTGCCGATGTACATAAACTTGATGATGCTTTGAGCGTCATAAAACGCTATATTATAAGCTGTTCTGCCGAAACTTCATGAAGCAGGCTCGGAAGAGTGATTCGAAAACACTGAAGCGGGTTTCGAGTAGATTATTTGTCATATCTGATGTTGTGAATAGGCTTTGATATGCTTTAAGCTGCATAGAATGCTTTTTGTGAATAGGCTTTGATATGCTTTAAGCTGCATAGAATGCTTTTTTCAAGCAGTTATGTCGAACCTAAAGCAGGTTCCATGCGTGATTCGATAGAATTGAAGCAGGTTTCAGGTCGCTGATAGTTCGTGTTGATTTGCCCCGAAGCAGCTCACGAGATACGAAAGCTCATTTAACCAGGGTTTTGGTCATAGAAGCAACATTAAATCAACCTGAGAGAGAGAGAGAGAGAGAGATTTGTAGCAGCCATATTTCACATGCCACCAGTCCTTAGCAAACTAGGCCCTGTTGATCCGTTTCTCGCGAAAGTTGAATGCGTCAAGTTAACGAAGAAATAAATTAAAGGCCTCCATATTTATAACAAATAAATATTGACAAATATAAGAAATATATCATACTCTAAAATAGGATGAAAAGCATTTTTAATGTAAGAGTGTAATAAATTGCATTATTCATTCAAACTGATATTTCAGTTAAGATTACTTCCCGATATATGTAAGTATGTGTATGATAATTGCAAGATGGATTTTACACACACACACACACACACACACACACACACACACACACACACATATATATATATATATATATATATATATATATATATATATATTATATATATATATATGTGTGTGTGTGGTGTGTGTGTGTGCGTGTGTGTGGTGGGTAGTGCGTGTGTGTGTGGTGGTGTGTGTACTAACAACTTACCCCAAATGGCAAAGCCTTCAAGCACTTGGAGTAGCAACGGCTAAATTCCTGCAAGCATTAAGCTCTGCAACACATTCTGGGATCATTTAGTAGTTGCCCGTTGCCAAGAACACGGCACTGAAGTCTCACGTAAAGCACGTATTCTCGCCCCTTGAAGAGAGAGAGAGAGATATTTTGATTACCTAATCGTAAGCAAAGCCACAGTTCTCTATTTCCGTTTGAATAAAACGAAGATTTTTTGTTTTGTTCGTGTTACAGTTATCATGTGTTCATTATTATTATCATTATTATTAAGTCAAGCACATACGTATATATATATATATATATATATATATATATATATATATATATATATGTATATATATATATATAACTTTCCTTGGTTAGGAAATCACTTTAAATGAAAGCAACTTATACCTTACCCTAAGAGGTGGCAACAGCCGTACGGCAAACTACGAAAAAGGGTACTATACATCGAAGCCTGGCGTGGACCTCCGTGTCACGCCTACCAAACGGATTTTCCTGAACCAACTACCAGCGAAATGACGTCTCCGAGTTTTTTCTTAAACACAATTTGTCACTCGTCTTTATAGCCAGCCATGACGTCATGGCCCGAAAATGACGCTCGAATTTAGTCCAAATTCTCTTCGCCAGAATTTTTCTCTCTCTGGGCAACTGCGGGGGGAAGGAATTTGCGACTCGGGAATGCCGGGAATTTGCGAGATTAGGAGAGAGACTTAGAGAGCATTTTTTTTTTCTTTTTTTTTTCTTGGTGGGCTGGGCCAATGAAGCAGATAATTGAGTGTTGGGATTTTTTTATTTGGTCATTTTTTTTTCGAGTTCGGAAGCAGTGTAGAGATTTCGTCGACACTTTTACGAAATATAGATGTTTTCTGGTCCTGTGGAAGGTATCTTTACAGGTTAATGGCCTTTTGGTGATCTTGTAAGGTAGGTTGTGTATATATATATATATATATATTATATATATATTATATATATATATATTATGTAATATATATATATATATATATTATATATATATATATATTAAATTTATTATATATATATATTAATTTATATATATTTAATAATATATATATATATAGAGAGAGAGAGAGAGAGAGAGAGAGAGAGAGAGAGAGAGAGAGAAGAGAGGAGTCCTTAATAGCCCCGATTAGACAAAGATTGATAAAAATGACGCAGAAATAAAACAATGACCCGATTATGTATCTCTGAAGACTAAGAGATATTGAGGAAAATTGAGGAACGAACCTGCGCCTCTCTCTCTCTCTCTCTCTCTCTCTCTCTCTCTCTCTCTCTCTCTCTCTCTCTTTTTATGCATCATTGGAGAAATGAGGACAGAACGAAGACAAAGGAGTATTAAACTAATCCTTTCTGGAGAGAGAGCGAGAGAGAAAGAAAAAAAGATAGATAGGTAGAGAGAGAGAGAGAGAGAGAGAAAGAAAGAAAGATAGATAGATAGAGATAGAGTGAGAGAGAGAGAGAGATAGAGAGAAACCAGGCTAAGCTCGAAACTTGTATAGGCATTTTGCATACGTGCTCATGTTTACTGATTACATGTTTGTGTTTATTGTATGTTTATTGATACATGTTTATGTTTATTGTATGTTTACTGATTACATGTTTATACTTATTGAAGGTGTAGAGATTGCATGCTTATGTTGATTATATTTTCATGCTTATTGATCATATGTTTATGAGTTTTAATCACATGTTTATTGGTTGTAGGTTAATCTTTACTGTATGTTTATTGTATATTTACCGATTACATGTTTATGCTCACTGAATGTGTAAAGATTACATGTTTATGTTATTTGTTGACATGTGTATGTCTATTGAATGTCTATTGATTATATGTTTATTATTATTGTATGTTTACTGATTACACGTTTATGTATATTAATCACATGGTTATGTTTACTATATGTTTAATTATATTCAATAATTACACGATTGTGTTTACTGACCACACGTTTATAACCAAAATATTCGAAGCTATCGACCAATGTTGACATTACATAAAAATATTCGGTTTGGAAAGTAACTTCAGATAATGCATCAACGTAAATAATTAAATAATAAAACATTAGAACACTTAATTATGAGCTCACGCATCTTCGCATGCACTGAGAGTGACGAGAGACCCCCAAAACTCGGCCAAAAAATGTCTTGTCCGAAGGAAAGTCCTTTGTCACATGCGCCAACCACAGCCGCGTGAGACATCAGAAAGTCCCAAAAACTGTGGGTGCTTGAGAGAGAGAGAGAGAGAGGCTATATCATGCTTTTTTCACACAGAGAGAGAGAGAGAGAGAGAGAGAGAGAGACCAGAAAGTCCCAAAAACTATGGGTGGTTGAGAGAGAGAGAAAGAGAGGTTGTATCATGCTTTTGTTTGTTTCAGAGAGAGAGAGAGAGAGGAGAAAGGTTTCATGTTATCATTATGCTTTTATTTACACAGAGAGAGAGAGAGAAGTTGCATGTTATCATTATGCTTTTATTTTACAGAGAGAGAGAGAGATAGAGAGAGAGGTTGGATGATAAATTCCTGCTTTTTTCGCAGATATGAGAGAGAAAGAGAGAAAAAAAAAAAACAAAAAAAAGTTTCATGATACCTTTATGTTTTTGTTTAAGAGAGAGAGAGAGAGAGAGAGAGAGAGAGAGAGGAGAGAGAGAGAAAAGAGAGAGAAAAGAGTTTCATGATACCGGTATGCTTCCGTTTCACGCACACACAAACACACACACACACACAGGTTACATCATACCTCCATACTCGAGAAAAAAATATAGCACCGTCATTCCCACTTGAACGACATTATCTTATGAAAACGTTTGTTTAGTAATTAATCAAGTCAAAACATTTCCCGCTCTTATCACGCCATTAGCGGGTTACAAGGAGCGATACAGTGGTAGTTTACCACAGTGTCAGAAGCAAAAATAGGTTGCTGAAGCAATACCGTTGCTCTGAAGCAATCAATAGCTCCAAAGCAATCATCAGTTGCAAGCAATCATCAGTTGCTCTGAAGCAATCATCAGTTGCTCCAAAGCAATCATCAGTTGCTCCAAAGCAATCATCAGTTGCTCCAAAGCAATCATCAGTTGCTCCAAAGCAATCATCAGTTGCTCCAAAGCAATCATCAGTTGCTCCGAAGCAATAATCAGTTGCTCCGAAGCAATCATCAGTTGCTCCAAAGCAATCATCAGTTGCTCCGAAGCAATCATCAGTTGCAACAATCACAGTTGCTCAAAGCAATCATCAGTTGCTCCGAAGCAATCATCAGTTGCTCTGAAGCAATCATCAGTTGCTCCGAAGCAATCATCAGTTGCTCCAAAGCAATCATCAGTTGCTCTGAAGCAATCATCAGTTGCTGAAGCAATCATCAGTTGCTTCCAAAAAACAATCATCAGTTGCATCCAAAGCAATCATCATTGCTCCAAAACAATCATCAGTGCTCCAAAGCAATCATCAGTTGCTCCAAAGCAATCATCAGTTGCTCCAAAGCAATCATCAGTTGCTCCAAAGCAATCATCAGTTGCTCCAAAGCAATCATCAGTTGCTCCAAAGCAATCATCAGTTGCTATAAGCAATCATCAGTTGCTCCGAAAGCAATCATCAGTTGCTCTGAAGCAATCATCAGTTGCTCTGAAGCAATCATCAGTTGCTCGAAGCAATCATCAGTTGCTCTGAAGCAATCATCAGTTGCTCTGAAGCAATCATCAGTTGCTCTGAAGCAATCATCAGTTGCTCCGAAGCAATCACCAGTTGCTCCGAAGCAATCCTTTGCCTACTGCAGCATTTGGACCCGAAGCCAAGACGTAGCAACCTTAGATATCGGGGGAAACTTCATGAGACTTCAGGAAACTTCTGGAGAATTCATGAAACTCTGGGAAACATCAGGACAGGCCAGAAAACTTCATGGGACATCAAGAAACCCCAGGAGCCTTCGAGAGATTTCAGGAAACTTCAGGAGAGTTTAGGAAACTTCAGGAGACTTCAGGAAACTTCACGAGACTTCATGAGACTTCACGAGACTTCGGGAAACTCCAGAAAACCTCAGTAAACTTCAAGAGACTCCAGGGGGGCCTAAGTAAACACCCCTCCCCAACCTCCTTACCTGTCAATGCCGATCTATCTTTAGCCTCTAGATGTACTACTCAAACGGACAACAAGTATTAAAACGCATGTTCTCTCTTCAGGTTAGGGTACAGGCCAATGGCATCGCCATCGCCTATACCCTCGCAGGCGGGCAGGCGTGCATCATCATACCCTACTCGTGGCACCAGCCGCGGTGGCACCGAATGCCCAGGAATAGCACAAGGACAGAGATGGCACTGCATTGCTTTGCTCCGAAGATATTACATGCAGTTAAGTTGGCCGTCCGCTTGCAGGCTGCTTAAGGATGGATGATTCAAACTTTAACTGTTATTATTTCTTTTTTTTTCTACTTCTTCGTCTTAGCTGGATCCCTAGGCGGGGTCGTCGTTATTCAATGAGCCTTTTCCATGTGTCTCTGTTTTACCCTCTTCAGTCCATCTATCTCTTTTTTTTTTTTTCTCATGTCTCTCCGTCTTTATTTCCGCCATTCTCTCCCTCGCATTTCTCTCGAATGATGAAAATTGCAGTGAAAAAGATAATACAAGTATATATATTAAGCGGAAGTTCAAGTAGATGATACTTATAATCTGAAAGAGTCTTTGTTGTTATACCGTTCCCCATTTCATAGGATTCTTCATGGAATATAGATAAGCGTTTCATAAACACAGTATTGTCTATGTGCGTGTGTGTGTGTGTAAGGAACCAAACAGACCTAACAAGTGTAGGTGCAATGTGTGTAGGTGTTTTGACACACTGCTGATGAGCCGTCTGTGAAGGTGTAGCAAGCGACTAATATTGTGCTGGTATATTGCCGTCAATGTTATTAATATTTCTTAAATTAGTTGTGTTTTCAGTGATGGGTTTTATTCAATAATCATTAAGTAACTCTTCCTCATTGATGAATCGGGCTACGTGAGTTTGGCTACATGAATCTAGCCACATGACTTTTGTTACCTGAATTTGGCTAAATGAGCTAAATGAATGTACCTACATGAATTTGGTTACATGACTTTGGCGACATGAATCTGGCTACATACTGGCCCACGGGTTTTGACCGTCCTTGTCAACCAGCCAATGAAATATCAACCAGTCACGACATTCCTTAATATGTGTGACCGGAAGCCCAGTTATACTGACTGAGAGAGAGAGAGAGACAATAATAAATAATAAATGATAAAGTGACAATTGGAATTGTCACTTTATCATTTATTATTTTTTTTTATCTAAATCATAAAGTTCATCACTTTTGAAGCTACCAGAAGATTTAAAACTGTTCATTTATAAATTATAATTATCTACATAATTATTTAATCAATAATTATGTAATCACCGATTTAAACAAAACCAAACCAATTGCAATTATCCAAGACTGAATTATCATCTTCAAATCACACAAAAAAAAAACGAAAAATGGAATATGTGTCATCATTATCATCATTGATTTGCTATTCAAGATTTCTTGGAAGATGTAATTGAACAGTTAAACCCACAAGCATAAAGTTTAGCCAATATTTTTCTCCTTTCCCGCAATCAAGCAGCTACGGTGCTAGCCATTAGCGGGAAATGAGTCTACCCTAGAGCCTGTTCTGTTGGCTAGCTCAGAGCAGCGTCTTCTGTTGGCAATATCACAAACTGCTTGTGGGAGAATTTCAGTTTAAGTCACTGAGATGCGGAAGCACGTTTATCACCTTGCAAGCAAACGAGGAGAAACCAAGGTTTCAGCTGGAATTTCAGAAGAGGGAAACAAACAGAATTCTTTAGATCAGATTTATCTGCTACTTATCTTTTAATAAAAGTTTAGTAGCTTTTTTTTTTTGTACCATAAAAGTGGTCTAGTGAGAACCAAGGTTTGAGCAGAAAGGTCAGAGAGGGAGAAAAATAAAAAAGATTTTTTTTTTTTTACCAGATTTTAGATTGTGAAAGCAACAGTACTTTCAGAAAGGGAAAGTTAAAGCACTTTCAGAAAGGGAAAGTTAAAGTACTTTCAGAAAGTGAAAGTATAAGTACTTTCAGAAAGTAAAAGTAAAAGTACTTTCAGAAAGTGAAAGTATAAGTATTTTCAGAAAGGGAAAGTTAAAGTACTTTCAGAAAATTAAAACAAATGTATTTTCAGAAAGGGATACTTAAAGTACTTTTAGGAAATGAATGTTAAAGTACTTTCAGAGAGTGAAAGTAAATGTACTTTCAGAAAATAAAAGCAAAAGTACTTTCAAAATGAAAGCAAAATTACTTTCAAAATGAAAGCAAAATGACTTTCAGAAAATGAAAGTAAAAGTACTTTCAGAAAATGTAAATGACTGAAATCATAACATTCTCTAAGAGATAGCACTAGTATAATAATCCACGATCA